>NC_079494.1:25404129-25542717 GCF_030052815.1 Hevea brasiliensis | reverse complement strand
GATTGTGACACGTGGCACCATGAGATGGTGACACATGGCATAACACATAAGCTTGCCAAATATTTTTAATCATGTAAGATGATTAAAATCAAGATTAAATATAGGTTTGACACTTGGCACAATGTGATTGGGTCACTTAAACCTAGAGCTAATCAAAGGTGACATGTGGCTAGGGTTTAATGTGTTAACCTAGCTATTTAAGTGGGGTTATGAAAAGAAAACACAACCAGCAGCCTCTCCTCTCATATGTCACGCCACTTTGAGCCTCTCCAGCTATTTCTCTTCATCTCTCATCAATTCAAAGAGATTAGCCATCAATCTCTTGAATTAAGAACACTAGAAATTGTTTCTAGTGTCTGTTTACATCTCTAATCTCTTAAAAGGCAGAACTTGAATTTCTAATTAATAGAAAAGGCTTTAGAAGCTGTTCAAGGGCTGCCATAGGTGTTCTTGGTGTGGACAAGCTAGAGGACAACATCTGGTGTCACGAAGGCGAATCTCAAAGCGCGAACACGCTGCAGTACATCAAGAGGTTAGTGTAATCGTTCTTGATTTAATCTAGGGTTCTAAAATTAATCTGATTAATTTTAAAATCTTAAATAGTAAATACAGATCCAAAAACATATTAAAGAGTTTTAATATGTTGTTTATCATGAAATCAAATAGATAAAAATAAATCTTGCATGGTGCATGTGACCCTAGGTGAAAATTTTTGAATTCAATGGTATAATCTTGTGTTTTCACGCTTCCGTTCCTTCAATTGGTATCGAGCCACTATATTTGCCATTTAGATTGTTGATTATATAATTTAATTGTGTGTTTGATCATGAGATCAAGAGATTCATTGCTGGTTGGATCATGAGATGTGGCGTCACACATGGAGAAGCCACCATTGGTGGCGGCAACAATGGTTCCATGGGTGATTCAAGGTTTGGCTTTTAATTCTGCAATTGTTGTATGATCTAAGGCCTATTCTTTGACTAATTAAAGTGTTTAATTAGTTGTTTTAATCACACAATTAAATTATGATTCAAATCAGAATTTTAAAAAATGTTTGAATGTGATTCAAATCTGAATTTTAAAAGTTGTTTGAATGAGATTCAAATCTGAATTTTTAAAGTTGTTTGAATCATATTTAAATCTGATTTTTTAAAATTGATTCAATAAAATTCAGATCTGATTTTTAAAAATATTTGAATGTGATTCAAATCTGATTTTTAAAAAATGTTTGAATGTGATTCAAATCTGAATTTTTGAAGTTGTTTGAATGTGATTCAAATCTGAATTTTTAAATTTGTTTGAATGAGATTCAAATCTGAATTTTTAAATTTATTTGAATCATATTCAAATCTGGATTTTTAAGTTGAATATGAGATATTCAATTTAATTTAAGTATGTATGTTTTATTTAATTGTTAAATAGTGATATGCATGATGGATGATCATGGACTATAAAGACCAATGTGATTGGATTTATTTCTTTTATGTTTCTTTGGGATTGTAAATTAATTAATTTATTTTAATTTATTTTGGGCATGTATTATTAAGTTTGTAATATTTTTGGGTTGTAATTTCATTTATTTAAGTTCTTGTAAATTCGCCTTGGTATGCCAAGGATTACTATGTAATATTGGATTGCAAGAAGTTCAAGGAGTCAAGAGCATTGGTGGGACCGGTGGGAGAATTCAATATCAAGTGTTGATTATGTACTCCTTGACAACTCTTGTAAAATGAATGAATGAAATGCACCTAGGAATGCCTGATTCAATTCTTGGTGGCTCGAAATTGAATCCCTTAGAAATCCATGATCATACCATATTTCTTGCTTATCCATGAATGCATGAGATGTATGGGAATGTATGCAATTATATGATATATGCATGCTAAATGGATAATGTGCAAAGTGAGACCTTAATAGTAATTAGGATGGCTATAAAATCTTCCAAACAAATGATTAAGTTGGAAATGCTATAATTAAAGTAATTATAACATAAGCCCTCCATTGGGGCAATTATTTTAAGAAATTTTAAATAGTTGCATGAGATGCAATTAATTTAAGAGATTTTCTTAAGAATAATTGTTAAGCATGAATGTTGTAAATATGTAAATGGTTTGGTGGCCAATATTGGATGTACTGAGGACATTAAAATTATTTGCATAATTCTTGGCTCAATGGGATCAACTTAACTAATGCAAGATAAGTCAATATTGGATGTACACGAGATTTTGAGCATTAGGGGCTAGTAAAAGTTGAACCTCACATGAGATGTGATGGGCAAGGAGTTGCTCACTTATAGTTTATTGTAATTCCAATAATGGATGTACGAGGATGATCAATAGAATTATAAGAATTCAATCACCCACTAGAAATCCATCCAACTAGGATTTCCGTTTTCTACTTTGGAAGTGTAGGATTAAGCTAAGTTAGTGGGAGGACCAATTTGATTAAAGACCATAATCATTTTGGTTAATTACATGATACATTTACTAATTAATCTGGTTATTTTACTGATTAATTTTACGATAAAAATGAGCACAAAACAACCACCACCATCAATATCCTTGCAAGCATACTTGATCACAGAGGTTGTGGGACCTAATGCATGCGATTGGCTAAGAAATTTGAAACTTGTCCTGAACCTTGAACATATAGGATATGTTCTATATTCAAATGTTCTGGTCCCTTACCTCCGGAGGCCACACAAGAGGAACATGATACTTTGGACAAGTGGAAGGAGCATGATATGAGAGCTAAGTGTTACATGCTTGCTTCCATGAGTAATGAGTTCTGAAGCAACATGAGAACATGCGAGTGCTAGTGAGATCCTCCTTCACCTACAAGAGTTGTATGGTGAGCACAGCGAGAATGCTAGGTATGAGATATCTAAGCGGTTATTAGTATGAGGATGTGCGAGGGACAGAATGTTGGGGATCATGTCCACAAGATGATTGGTGATTGGCGGTTGGAACATCTTGACTTCAACATGGATTTCCAACTACAAGCGGATTTGATCCTTGATCCCTTCACGAGTCTTTTGGGAATTTTGTGACAAATTTCCATATGACTAAGCAGGAATGCACCTTTAGTTGAATTACTCAACATCTTTGGTTATTGCCCAAAAGAATATGCCGGGCAATAAAGGAAAAGAGGTAGCTTTGGTTGCATCTTCTTACTGTGGAAAGTCAACAAGAAGAAAGGCAATAAGAAAAAGAAACCTCAGTTCACTGGTCCTTCCAAGAAAATAGCTAAGCAGAAAAGGAAGACTAAAGGCGATGGAGGCAAAGGAAAGTGTTTCCACGCCAGCAGGAAAGTGTTTCCATTGCCGATGAAAGTGTTTCCACGGCGAGTATAGCAATCTAAATGAATGCAATGCCATGGTGAAA
This sequence comes from Hevea brasiliensis, assembly GCF_030052815.1. Lineage (NCBI taxonomy): Eukaryota > Viridiplantae > Streptophyta > Magnoliopsida > Malpighiales > Euphorbiaceae > Hevea > Hevea brasiliensis. The sequence goes on along the minus strand of NC_079494.1, from coordinate 25,539,334 downwards.
ACCAACTCAAGTTCAAAATATATTTGGCACTTAAGGTTATGTCATGTTGCGAAGATAGGATTGCAAAATTGGAGAAAATGGGGATTCTATCCTCATTGGGCTCTGAGCCTACTCCAACTTGTGAATCTTGCCTTGAGGCAAAATGACTAGATCACCCTTTGTTGGACAAGGGCTAAAGTGAAAATATTTTGGAACTAATACATAGTGATGTATGTGGTCCATTTAAAGAAATGGCTAGAGGGCTTTCATTATTTTATTACCTTTCTTGATGATAAATCAAGGTTTGGGTATTTGTATTTGATGAAATACAAACATGAATCCTTTGAAAAGTTCAAAGAATTTAAATCTGAAGTAGAAAATCAAGCGGAAAAAATATTAAAGCTCTTGATCGGATCGTGGAGGTGAATATTTGAGTCTTGAATTTGATGAATACTTGAGAGAGCATGGCATTGTTTCTCGGTGACTCCTCCGAGGCATACGGTGAATGGTGTATCTGAAAGGAGAAATCGTACCCTATTGGATATAGTGCGTAGTATGATGAGCTATCTTGATATGCCAATCTCCTTTTGAGGATTTGCATTAGAATCGACTTTATATATTACGAATAGGATTCCATCAAAATCGATTTCTTCCACACCTTATGAGATATGGCATGGAAGAAAACCAAGTCTTAAGCATGTTAAGATTTGGGGTTGTCGACTTATATCAAAAGGTGAACAACGATAAATTGGAGACCGGATCGAGAAAAGGTCGATTTGTTGGATATCCAAAGATAGTTTTGGATATTATTTTTATTTGCCTACTTCACAAAGGTTGTGATAAGTAGAGATGCCACATTTCTTGAACAACGGTTTGTTCAAGAAGGAGGCAAAGGAAGGCAAATAGAGTTAGAATTGGAGAATTACGACCAACCAGCGGTCGGATGGATATAGATCCATCTAGTCAACCTATACCCATTGATGAAACATCTCAATTTGTTCCTCGTAGAACAACCGAGGTATCTCACCCACGGTGAGATATGGTTTTCTTCATGAAGAAGAACAAGAGTTGTCTACTCATGAAGAAGTAGATCATGGAGATGATCCACTTACCTATGAAGAAGCTATATCGGATATAGACTCTTCAAAATGGATTGATGCTATGAAATCGAGATTGATTCCATGTATAAGAATCAAGTTTGGGATCTTGTTGACCCACCTAAAGGTATTGTACCTATAGGGAACAAATGGGTTTTCAAGAAGAAAATTGGTTACGATGGAAAGGTAGAGACCTATAAGGCAAGGCTAGTAGCGAAGGGTTTCGCCAAAGGCAAGGAATAGACTATGAGGAGACTTTCTACTTTGTTGCCATGCTTAAATCAATTAGGATTTTATTAGCAATAGCTGCATACTATGATTATGAGATTTGGCGGATGGATGTCAAAGCGACTTTTCTCAATGGATACATTGAAGAAAACATTTTCATGGAACAACCTAAGGGATTTGAATCCCAAGATGGTTCCAAGGTATGCAAGCTAAAGCGATCCATTTATGGGTTGAAACAAGCCGAGGAGTTGGAACATCCGTTTTGATGAAGCCATTAAATCTTTTGGTTTTATCAAAAATGAGGATGAGCCATGTGTATATAAGAAGGTTAGTGAGTGCTATCACTTTCCTTGTCTTATATGTGGATGACATCTTGTTGATGGGTAATGATACGGGTATGTTGTGACTATAAAGGTATGGTTGTCAAATACATTCTCCATGAAAGACTTAGGGAGGCAACCTATATTCTTGGGATTCGCATCTATAGAGATAGGCGAAAGAATAATTGGTTTATCCCAAAGTCTATACTTGGAAAAGGTGTTAAAGAGGTTTAACATGCTTGATTCCAAGAGAGGATTGTTACCAGTGAGACATGGTATCCACCTTTCTAAAGAGATGTCTCCAAAGACACACGAAGAAAGAGATAAGATGGCGAGGATTCCATATGCTTGGCTATTGGAAGTTTAATGTATGCAATGTTGTGTACTAGGCGGATATCGCATATCTTTGTTAGTTTGACTAGCGGTATCAATCCAATCCAGGTTTGGAACAACTGGATAGGTATCAAGAATATCCTTAAGTACTTGAGAAGAACTAAGGATTTATTCTTGATTTATGGAAGTGGAGACTTGCAATTGGATGGTTATCTTGATTACGATTTCCAATCGGATATCGATGATAGAAAGTCTACCTCTGGATATGTGTTCATTTGTAATGGAGTGCGATCGGTTGGAAGAGTTCCAAGCGAGCACATTGCAGATTCCACTCACGAGTGAGTATATTCTTTGCATCGAATCTTTGCAAAGGAAAATTTGTTTGGATAAAGAAGTTCGTGACGAGAACTTACAGTAGTTCCTTCCATTGAGTCGGCGGTTCCACTACCTTTGTGACAATAATGGAAGCGATCATCTGAGCTAAGGAACTAGGTCTCACCAAAATCCAAACACATAGAAAGGCACTACCACATTATCGGACATATAGTTGGGCAAAGCGATATAGCCATGCGAGAAAAATAACATCGGTGAAAAATTCAGGTGATCCATTCACTAAGCCTTTGTCACAAGCTCGATTAGTGACATCTTGAGAAGATGGGTCTAAGGTATTGTAATGAATGGCTCTAGTGCTAGTGGGAGATTGTTAGTAGTATGCCTAGAGCATATCATTTAGTATGTATCTTGTACATAATTTTATTAATAAAAGGCATTTCCACTTTTAGTTTACATAATATATTTATGTGTAATAGAAAAGGTCCATTGATATTTTGTTAGAAATATTATTCTTAAGTTATTAAGAATATGAGTGACAATATTTCTAGCACAAAGTATCATAAATAGGTTCTGTCGAGGATACTTCATAATAAGGACATGACTTATCGGAAAGATTGTATTCATGTTTGTTCCCAAGTTATTTATATGAGATATAAATAAGATGGAATGGTGAGTCTCATGCCATATAACAAACATGATAGGCACTTATAAATGATAAGTAGGCCGAACCGGTGACACTTATGACAAGCACATGGAGTTTACTCTTGTCAATGTTTTGTCATAAATCATATCGATGCATATAATCTTTAGACACGAGATAACACAGTTATCTTGTATATAGGTAGTTTGAGTTTCAAAATGCTTTCATACTTGTACGATGTATGGTTCTATGTGAATGAGTTGGCTCCTGCTATTTATATAAGGAGTTAGTTGTTGATCAAGATGGAATCTGTTAATATAAGTAAATAGAGATAAATTCCTATGTTCATTTAATTGTTCTTGATGTTTCAAGTTCTGGCGGAGACAGATAGATTTATTGAGAAAAGAGTTTACGATGAGAAAAATCTTTTAATCAAGAACTGGAATTAAAGAGAACATAATATTCATAGCAAATGGAGTTTGACATAAACCATGACTCGGCTTGAGTTGGGATTTTTGTGAGAGAGATTCTAGTGCATGGTAACATATGATTATAGGTTCATTTAAGGTAAATCTTATTACTAATTGGGTGGCCATGGCATGCTATGCTAGGTGTTAACCATGGTCTATGAGGTTCATAAAATGATTTAGAGAAATCATTTATGGTAAGAAAAGAGTTCGATGATATTAAGAGTTGATATCATGTCTCATTGCCAATTAGTGATGAGCCTAGTAAGTCACACACATACACAAGTTATCACCTATTTAAATATGATTTAATTAATTAATTAAAGAGTTTAATTGATTAATTAAATAGATTTATTTGCAATAAAATTGCAAAGTCCTAGCATGACTTGAAACCAAATCTAGATTATTGGATGTGTAGTATAAATTAAATTTATATTTAAAGTGTTTAAATATGAATTTAATTGATGAAAATTAATTAATAGAGATTAATTAATTAATTTATATTTGATATAAATTAATTAGAAGAAGAAAATAATTATTTTGGGTTAAGAACTCAAAATTAAGACACGAGGCATTTTGGTCATTTTGCGGTGTGACACGTGGCACCATGAGATGGTGACACATGGCATAACACATAAGCTTGCCAAATATTTTTAATCATGTAAGATGATTAAAATCAAGATTAAATATAGGTTTGACACTTGGCACAATGTGATTGGGTCACTTAAACCTAGAGCTAATCAAAAGGTGACATGTGGCTCGGGTTTAATGTGTTAATCTAGCGATTTAAGTGGGGTTATGAAAAGAAAACACAACCAGCAGCCTCTCCTCTCATATGTCACGCCACTTTGAGCCTCTCCAGCTATTTCTCTTCATCTCTCATCAATTCAAAGAGATTAGCCATCAATCTCTTGAATTAAGAACACTAGAAATTGTTTCTAGTGTCTGTTTGCATCTCTAATCTCTTAAAAGCAGAACTTGAATTTCTAATTAATAGAAAAGGCTTTAGAAGCTGTTCAAGGGCTGCCATAGGTGTTCTTGGTGTGGACAAGCTAGAGGACAACATCTGGTGTCACTGAAGGCGAATCTCAAAGCGCGGACACTGCGGCACATCAAGAGGTTAGTGTAATCGTTCTTGATTTAATCTAGGGTTCTAAAATTAATCTGATTAATTTTAAAATCTTAAATAGCAAATACAGATCCAAAAACATATTAAAAGAGTTTTAATATGTTGTTTATCATTGAAATCAAATAGATAAAAATAAATCTTGCATGGTGCTTGTGACCCTAGGTGAAAATTTTTGAATTCAATGGTATAATCTTGTGTTTTTCACGCTTCCGTTCCTTCAATTATATTTCTGGGAGGCTTCCATTCAACTACTGCTTCAATATTCTTTGGATCTACCTTGATCCCATTTGTTAATACAATGTGCCGAAGGAAAGATATCTCATCTAACCAAAAGTCACACTTAGACAACTTGGCATACAATTACTTTCCCCACGATTATGCGTAGTACTACTCTCGGGGTGTTCATCATGCTCCTCCCGGTTCTTAGAATATACCAGAATATCATTTATAAAGACCACAATGAATCGATCTAAGTAGGAATGAAAGATATGGTTCATGAGCTCTATGAAAGCCGCTGGTGCATTTGTCAGCCCAAATGGCATCACTAGGAACTCATAATGTCCATATTGGGTCCTGAAAGTAGTTTTTAGCACATCTGTCTCCTTTACCCTTAACTGATGGTAGCCTGATCTGATATCTATTTTGGAGAATACACCAGCTCCCTTCAGTTGATCAAATAAGTCATCTATCCATGGTAAAGGATATTTGTTTTTCACAGTCACCTTATTCAGCTTCCAGTAATCTATACAAAGCCATAGTGTACCATCTTTCTTCTTCACAAATAGCACTGGTGCTCCTCACGGTGACACACTTGGGCGTATGAAGTCCTTTGAAGGAGCAGAAGCATGAAAAACACAAGTTTAGATCATTGAAATTCAAAATTTTTCATCTAGGGTCACATGCATCATGCAAGATTTATTTTTATCTATTTGATTTCAATGATAAACAGCATATTAAAACTATTTTAATATATTTTTGGATCTACATTTGCCATTTAAGATTTTAGAATTAACAGATTAATCCATTAGAACCCTAGATTAGATCAAGAACAAGTGCACTAACCTTTTGATACACTGCAGTGTGTTTGGCACCTTTGGGATGTGTCTTTAGAACGCCAGATGTTGTCCCTCTAGCTTGTCCATACCAAGATCACCTATGGCAGCCCTTGAACAGCTTCTAAAGCTTTTTCTATGAATTAGAAAATCAAGTTTTGCCTTTTGAGAGATTACGGATGTAAACAGGACACTAGAAATAATTTCTAGTATTTTTAATTCAAGAGATTGTTTGCTAATCTCTTTGAATTGATGAGAGATGAAGAAGAAGAGGGGAGAGGGCAGCCAAGGGTGGCGGCACAAAGAGAGAATGGTAGCTTTTGTATTTCGTTCTTTCATCTTTACACTTATATAGCTAGGTCACCACTTAAAACCCTTGCCACATGTCACCTTCTGATTGGCTCTAGCTTTTAATTGACCCAATCACATTGTGACAAGTGTCAAATCAATATTTAATCTTGACTTTAATTATCTTACATGATTAAAAGACATTTGGCAAGCTTATGTGTAGCGCCATGTGTCACCATCTCATGGTGCCACATGTCACCCTGTGAAATGACCTAAATACCCCTGTGTCTTAATTTTGAGTTCTCAACCCAAAATAATTATTTCTCTTCTTCTAATCAATTTAAATCAAATATAAATTAATTAATTATCTCTATTAATTAATTTCTCATTAATTAAATTCATATTTAAACACTTTAAATATAAATTTAACTTATACTATATATCCAATCACCTAGATTTGATTTCAAGCCATACTAGGGACTTTGCAATCTAATTGCAAACTAAACCTATTTAATTAATCTATTAAACTCTTTAATTAATTAATTAAATCATATTTAATTTGGTGATTACTTGTGTATATGTGTGACTTACTAGGCTCATCACTAATTGGCAATGACACATGATATCAACTCTTAATATCATGAGAACTCTTTCTTACCATAAATGATTTCTCTAAACCATTTTATGCACCTCATAGACCATGGTTAACACCTAGCATAGCATGCCAAGGCCACCCAATCAGTAATAAGGTTTACCTTAAATGAACCTATAATCATATGTTACCATGCACTAGAATCTCTCTATTACAAAATTCTAATTTGAGCTGGAGTCATGGTTTATGTCAAACCCTATTTGCTATGAATATTATGTTCTCTTTTAATTTCAGTTCTCGATTAAAAAGATTTTTCTCATCAGAAACTCTTTTTTAGATAAATCTATCTGTCCTTGCCAGGAACTTGAAACATCAAGAACAATTAAATAAACATTGGATTTTATCCCTATTTACTTAGTGGAACAGATTCTATCTTGATCAACACCTACCTCCATATATAACTAGTAGGAGCCAACACATGCTCATATACCCATACACAGTACAAATATGAAAGCAGTATCAAACTCAAACCACCTATATACAAGATAATTGTACTATCTCAGGTCTAAAGATTATATGCACTGATATGATTTATGACAATATATTGACAAGAGTAAACTCCATGTGCTTATCATAAATGTCACTGGTTCAACCTACTTATCATGTATAAGTGCCTACCATGTTTGTTATATGGCATGAGACTCACCATTCCATCTTATTTATATCTCATATAAATAACTTAGGAACAAACATGAAAACAATCTTTCTGGATAAGTCATGTCCTTATTGTGAAGTATCCTCGATTGTGAAACTATTTATGATACTTTGTGCTAAAATTACTATCACTCATATTCTTAACAACTTAAGAATATAATTTCTAATAAAATATGAATGGACCTTTTCTATTACACATAAATATATTATATAAATAAAAAAGTGAAAATGTCTTTTATTAATAAAACATGTACAAGATACATACTAAATGATATACTCTAGGGCATACTACTAATAATCTCCCACTAGCACTAGAGCCATTTATTATAATATCTTAGACCCATCTTCTCAAGATGTCGGTTTAACTGAGCTTGTGACAAAGGCTTAGTGAATGAATCAGCTGGATTTTCAGCTGATGCTATTTTCTGCATGGCCGTATCGCTTTGCCCAACTATATCTCTGATAATGCGGTAGCGCCTTTCAATGTGTTTGGATTTCTAGTGAGACTGGGGTTCCTTATATCCAAACAGCTTCTTTTACAGCATCTGATGCAGTAATATACTCAGCCTCAGTAGTGAAATCTATAGTCATACTCTGTTTGGAACTCTTCCAACTAACTGCACCTCCATTACAAATGAACACATACCCAAAGGTAGACTTTCTATCATCGATATCTGATTGGAAATCAGAATCAGTATAACCATCCAATTGCAAGTCTCCACCCCCATATATCAAGAATAAATCCTTAGTTCTTCTCAAGTATTTAAGGATATTCTTGACAGTTATCCAGTGTTCCAAATTTGGATTGGATTGATACCTGTTAGTTAAACTAACAGCATATGCAATATCCGACCTAGTACACAACATTGCATACATCAAACTTCCAATAACCGAAGCATATGGAATCCTAGCCATTTTATCTCTTTCTTTAGGTGTCTTTGTAGACATCTCTTTAGAAAGGTGGGTCTCACTGGCAACAATCCTCTCTTATAATCAATGCATATTAAACCTCTTTAACACCTTTTCTAAGTATAGACTTTAGGATAAACCAATTATTCTTTTCACTCTATCTCTATAGATGTGAATCCTAAGAATATAGGTTACCTCCCCTAAGTCTTTCATAGAGAATGTATTTGACAACCATACATTTATAGTTGTCAACATACAATGTGATTACCTATTAACAGACTATTATCCACATATAAGACAAGGAAAGTGATAGCACTATTACTAACCTTCTTATATACACATGGCTCATCCTCATTTTTGATAAAACCAAATGAATTAATGGCTTCATCAAAATAGTTGTTCCAACTCCTGGAAGCTTGTTTCAACCCATAAATGGATCAATTTATCTTGCGCACTTTAAAACTATCTTGGGATTCAAAACCCCTAGGTTGTTCCATGAAAATGTTTTCTTCAATGTCTCTATTGAGAAAAGCTATTTTGACATCCATATGCCAAATCTCATAATCATAGTATGCAGCTATTACTAATAGAATCCTAATTGATTTAAGCATGGCAACAGGCAAGAAAGTCTCCTCATAGTCGATTACTTTCCTATGTCGAAACCCTTCGCTACTAGCATTGATTTATAAGTCTCTTCCTTTCTATCAGAACTAATTTTCTTCTTGAAAACCCATTTGTTCTCTATAGGTACAATACCTTCAGGTGGGTCAACAAGATCCTAAACTTGATTCTTATACATGGAATCAATCTCGAATTTCATAGCATCAATCCATTTTGAAGAGTCTATATCTAATATAGCTTCTTCATAGGTAAGTGGATCATCTCCATAATCTACTTCTTCATGAGTAGACAACTCTTATTCTTCTTCATGAAGGAAACCATATCTCACTAGTGGGTGAGATACCCTGGTTGTTCTATGAGGAACAGCTGTAGATGTTTCATCAATAGGTGTAGGTTGACTAGATGGATCTATATCCATCTGATCTGTTGGTTGGTCAGAATTCTCCAATTCCAACTCTATTTGCCTTCCTTTGCCTCCTTCTTGAACAAACTGTTGTTTAAGAAATGTGGCATCTCTACTTATCACAACCTTTTGTGATGTATGCAAATAATATCCAAAACTATCTTTTGGATATCTAACAAATCGACCCTTTTCTAATCTGATTTCTAATTTATCAGTATTCAGCTTTTTGATATAAGCGGGACAACCCCAAATCTTAACATGCTTAAGACTTAATTTTCTTCCATGCCATATCTCATAAGGTGTGGAAGATAATCGATTTTGTTGGAATCCTATTTAGAATATACAAAGTCGATTCTAATGCAAATCCCAAAAGGAGATTGGCATATTAGTATAGCTCATCATAGTGCGTACCATATCCAATAGGGTACGATTTCTCCTTTCAGATATACCATTCAGCTGTGGTGTTCCTGGAGGAGTCAGCTGAGAAACAATGCCATGCTCTCTCAAGTATTCATCAAATTCAATACTTAAGTATTCACCTCCACAATCGATCAAGAGCTTTAATAATTTTTCTTGTTTCATTTTCTACTTCTAATTTAAATTCTTTAAACTTTTCAAAGATTCATGTTTGTATTTCATCAAATACAAATACCCAAACCTTGATTTATCATCGAAAGGTAATAAAGTAATAAAAATCGCCTCTAGCCATTTCTCTAAATAGGCCACATACATCACTATGTATTATTTCCTAAATATTTTTAGCTCTTAGTTGTAACATCCCCACTGTACGTGTTCTATATGTTCTGTTGCTCCAATGGCTAAATAACAATTGTAAGTCAGATGTCCTAACTACACTTCATGATAGTGAACAGACATATAATGATGAAATGAATAAAAAGAAAATACAAGAAAAATCAAAGAAAAATGAAAGAGAGAAAATGAAGCTAAGTTAAATGAGCCGGCACCGCAGCGATGGGTGATCGCACCGGGAAGGCCGTTGCCGACCCCAAGACCACGGGGAACCCTCGAAATTTAATTTTGAGACATAAATAAAGTTTTAATGAAATGTAATTAATACTAGAAATATCAAAGAAAAATTAACAAATTAAAAAAACAAAAATTCGAGAAACATACAAAAATCGTTGTTACCGAAAAATCAGGAATATAACCCGAAGTGAGGTATTTTGGTTATTTGACACTAAGAGCTGCCCTTTGACCTCAATGTCTATTAAAAATAAATGATATTACACTTTAAAAATGTCATAAAAAATTAAATTATGATACATTATAAGAATAGTGAAAGAAATGGGGGGTAAACTTAGGATAATTAAAAGTTTAATTATATTTATATATATATTAAGTTAGTGGACCACTAGGGGAGTATTTTAAACACCTAAATGGAAATGTGTAATCCCATAACATCTTCTTCTTTCTCATAACTCATTTTGGTTGAATTTCATCTCCTCCCAAAACCACCATTAATGTCCCAAGCAAAAGCTTCACATCCACCATGAATAAGCCATAGTTTTCTCAAGCTCCTTCACTAAAGTTGGTCCACACCTCTTGGGCAGATTATAGGGAACAAAAAGGAAGAATATGGTAAAGATTTAACAAGCTCCAAAAGTGGTAAGTGTCCTAAACCTCTCCCTTGCTTTAGTAGACGTTGTGTTTAGGTTGAGGTGAGTATTTTGGTAAAGAGAAATGAAGAAAATCTTGAGAAATGAAATGGTCCATTTCGGCAGCCATGATTATGTGTTGTATTTGAGTTTTTCTTACCTCTAATAGATGGAAATTATGGTTGATTAACTCAAATGGAGGATGTAGTAAGTTAAAATCTAAGTATGTGCATGTAGTGCTTGAATTAAGGGTGTGAAATGGAACCTTAATGCTTTGGGCAAACTGCCATGTTTGGCAACCTATTAAATCATGAATTTGTATGTGAATATATAGTTTATTAATGAAATATGCTAGTGTTAAATTGTGGGCAGCATGTGTAAGTGATATTGAAGTATGATTATGTTGAATCAGATGTGTAATATTGACATTGAGATATGTTGACTTTTGGTGGAAGTGAATGTTGAACTTAATGGTGAATTGTGTGCATTGAGCACTTGAATATTCTGCCCAAAATTATTGCTGGATTTGTGTACAATATATATATATATATATATATATATATGGAAGTGCCATTGATTGAATATTGAAGTAATAATGAGGAGAAGGAATATCAAATTGGAAGTGTATGTGCTTTGTGCAGGTTGTGTATTGAAGGTAGTACCTAAATTAGGTCATAAGTGCCAAACTATGAACCCAATTGGTATAAGGCCAATGGGGGGTGAAACTAGACACCAAATAGGCCAACTTTCTTGTAGAAATGTTGTCAAAATTCTGCCTAGAAACTGACCTTAAAAATTACCAAACCCGAATGGCAACCTTGCAACCTTGATTTTTGACCATATGAATAGTAGTCCTTGGGACGACCATAACTCACTCAAAACAGGTCCAATTGACATGAAATTTTTAACATGGTTAGTTTAGACATAGATCTACAATTCTTATGAAGACACAAAATCACAGAAATGTCCACAACAAAGTCAAATTGCATGCAAAAATTCTGGTACAAAAAGCCGAACCAAAAGTGACCTAAAATTGACCAAATTTTGCACTAAAGGTGCAATTTGTCCAGTTTTAGTAAATTGACCATAACTTGTCTATACAACTCAGAATGACCTAAAATTTTACTCCACGTGCAATAAGTCATAAAGCTACAATTTTGCTTCTTTGACCAGAAGCTAAAACCCAAGATAAATAGGACTTTAAGCTAGACCAATCTTGCACACAAAAAATTGAGAATTTGACATTTACATACAATGATGCCTGAAGCACTTTGGCAATGAATGCCAACTTGTAAAAAATGGTAAATTGCACTATATTGGCAGCATATTGAATTACAATATGTGACATGTTGATGCTAGAAACAACTTATCCATAGTACCTAAAAAGGTCAACATATGCATTGACTTATGAATTGTATAATAGTTAGTAAACTCTAAAAATAGAAGAATTAAACATTTAATTTATAATGTGCCCTAGTTTGCCTAGTTGACTAGTTTGGATAAGTTGGCATGCCAATAGGATTCTGACAACTGTTCTGTAAATGGCTTTATGCCATACTGTGTTTTTACGGCTTATTATGCCGCACATTGACTTTAATAGCCTATGGCTATACATAGTGTATTTATTTTTGGCTTATCGCTAGATTGACTATATGGCTTTTTAGCCACGCTATTCGCACACCGGGAGACACTTTGTGACCGATGGTGTGACGGCCCGAGGTACTAGGTACCCAGTGCCAGTATTTCCGTTTATCCAGTCTGGTCAGTATAGAGGCTACACGGGTAGTAATTCAAGTACTATTAAATTCAAATAGCTAAATCCAGTCTACTAACATACAGCACTACCAAAAATTAGCAAATATTGAAATGTTAGCAAATAAAAGTAGAATCAGCAACTGCAAAGTATATCGATGTTATAAATTCGTAAATACTTTATTTACTTTATTTTAGTGTATATTTCTTTATATTTGGCACCACTAAGCAAAATTGCTTAGCGTGTTGCTTTTGTAATACATAAGTATTAGAAACACAGCTGGGGAGCCTAGCAGACCTACGACCGGATGAGACATTAGATCTGCATAGGAGTCCAGAGTCATCTGTACTACATTGCATACATGGTAGGACTTAGGGTATCTTGTATTTTGTACTTTGTTGTATTTTTGAAATTTGGCCTTGTATTTTATAATGTTATTAAAGCTCTAAAGTTTGTAATATTTTGTACATATTAAATAACATGAAGATTTTCTGGATATATTTGAATTATTATGGACTGTATTATCGAACTGTTTAATGACTGTAAAAGTCTATTGACTTTACTGAGAAATCGAGACTGTGAAATAGCTGAGATTTTGATATTATCATTTTAAACTGTTTTCAACAGGTTTGGAAGGACAGTTGTCCGAAATACAGATGGCACCTTGCCAAATTTTTATTACCATTTTTGAAACACTGATTTTATCAAAGTATGATATCACCATGATATGAATATTATATAAAAGACTTCTTAAAATCAAATTGAGTTCAGGAAATGAAATAATCACATACTAGGTTTTCCGACACACCGTGTAGCACGCCTTGCTTGGCTATACTGTAGACGGGTGAGGGGTGTTACATTTAGTGGTATTACACCACGGTTTAGGCGTTTCTGGATCTAGATAGTTTGCATATCATGCATTGCATTGTAAGTGTTAAGATGACTCTAATGCATATCTTTTGATTTGTTATTTTGATCAGAATATGGACTCCACATCGTAGAGAGCAGTAGATGAGGAAGTGGAAAGTCATGATCCATCTATGACTAAACCAGGAGACAGGAGGGAACCTGCTCCACTAGTACCAAATGCACCAGCCACATTTCAGCAAATGGCTGAGTTCTTTAGACAAATGGCAGGAGTTATGCCACCACTACCACCTCCACATCAAAAATCTCATATAGAGAGACTCAAGAAGTTCGGAGCAGTGGATTTTTTGGGCAAAAGGGAAGATGATTCTGTCACAGTTGAAAACTGGTTGGACAGAACTGGAAGAGTTTTGAAACAACTTCATTGTACTCCAGAGCATAATTTAGAAGCTGCTGTATCACAACTGCAAAATGATGCATACTAATGGTAGGATACAATGACTAGTGAGTTGCCACCAGAACAAATAACTTGGGATTTCTTTCTCACTGAGTTCAGAAAGAAGTATGTGGGCAGTGTATACTTGAAAGAGAAGAGAAGGGAGTTTATTACCCTATGCCAGAGACAGCTGATAGTGGTTGAATATGAAAGAGAATTTGTCAGACTAAGCCGCTATGGGCTGGAAATAGTCCCTAATGAGGCAGAGAGATGCAAGAGATTTGAAGAAGGACTCAATAATAACATTAAAGTAATTATTACAGCCTTGGGGATTACAGAGTTTGCCAAGTTAGTGGAAGTCAGATCAAGGTTGAAAAAGTTAGAATGAATGAGCGAGTAGTAGGGACAGACAGAGAAAAGAGGTCGTGGTCGACTGCACATCTTCTGCCCCTAGTAAGAAATTCAGAGGTTCACCTACTCATAGGTTTAGAAGAGCACTAAGTCAAGGTCAGTCACAGGGCCCAAATCTCAGTTTGCACCGAGGAGAGGCTAGTCTACACCTTCAATGGCTAGCTCTCCAGGGACAGGGTACAGGGGACCAGCCCCAACAGTATCTGTTGCTTGCCCACATTGCCCAAAATGGCATAAGGGTGAATGTTGGAGGATGATAGGTGCTTGTTTACAGTGTGAATCTACATACCACCTAGTCTGAGATTGTCCTCGCAGAACTGCTACATCCACTCCAGATCAATCGATAGGCTTGCCCTCCACTCCAAGGGTAGAAAGCTGGGTAAGGCTGAGCCAACCGATACTTCATAGAAACCTGAGTCAGAGTCTATAGAGAGAGAAAAAGGTAGAAAACCAGCTAGAGCCTATGCTATAAGGGCACAAGAGGAACAGGATGCTCCAGATGTCATCAAGGGTATGTTCTTCCTTTATAATTCTTCTGTGCATGCATTAGTGGATCCTGGATCTACTCATCCATATATTTGTATCAAGCTGCCCATAAAAAAGGGAACACCAGTGGAGGAAAGTGACCATGACATCTTGGTCACAAATCCGTTAGGCCACAATGTGATAGTAAACAAGGTGTATAAGGGTTGCCCATTGAAGATTCAAGGGAAAGAGTTCTCAGCAGACTTAATCAAACTGCCTTTCCATGAGTTTTATGTGATTTTGGGAATGGACTGGTTATCCCATAATTAGGCAATAGTAGATTGTAAATTGAAGAGAATCTCTCTGAAAACTGCTGAGAACGAAGAAATAACAGTTGTGGGTGAAAGGATAGATTTCTTGTCCAATGTCATCTCAGCTACAGTTGCAAGGAGATCGTTAAGAAAAGGGTGTGAAGCCTATCTGGCACACGTGGTTGACACTAGGCAGGGTAAACTTAACTTGTCTGACATACCCACAGTAAGGGATTTCTCTGAGGTATTTCCTGAGGAATTACCTAGTTTGCCACCAGAAAGGGAAGTTGGGACAGATACCTTCTACTGGCAGAATTTGCATACAATAATAGCTATCAAGCTAGCACACGGATGGCACCCTATGAAGCACTGTATGGGAGAAAATGCAGAACACCTATATGTTGGACTGAATTGGGTGAAGATAAGCTAGTGGGGCTAGACCTGATAAAACAGACAGAGGAAAAGGTGAAACTAATAAAGGCCAATTTGAAAGTTGCCTCAGACCAACAGAAATCTTATGTTGACTTGAAAAGAAAGGACATTGAGTATAAAGTTGGCGAGAAGGTATTTCTCAAAGTATCACCATGGAAGAAAATGTTGAGATTCGGGAAAAAGGGAAAATTAAGCCCTAGGTTCATTGGCCCATATGAAGTTATTGAACGTGTGGGACCAAAGAGCCTCATGATTAGCCTTACCACCTGAGCTGGACAAGATACATAATGTGTTCCATGTCTCGATGCTCAGAAGATACAGATCAGATCCTTCACATGTCATCTCAGCAGAAAAAATTGTGGTACAACCTGACCTGACATATGAAGAAGAACCGATTAAAATCTTCGCACGAGAGCTAAAAGAGCTCAGAAATAAAACAATTCCACTAGTGAAAATCCTATGGAGACACCACAACACGGAAGAGGCAACATGGGTGAACGAGGAGAGAATGAGACAACAATTCCCTCAAATCTTCACATTAGGTAAATTTTGAAGACGAAATTTTTATTTAGAAGGGAAGAGTTGTAACATCCCCATCAGACGTATTCTCAGACGCTTCTGCTCCATGGCCAAATAACAATACCAGTAATTCAAGATATCCGAACTACACTTCTTTGGTAGTGAACAGACATATAATGATGAAATAAATTAAAAGAAAATACAAGAAAAATCAAAGAAAAATGAAAGAGAGAAAATGAAACTAAGTTAAACGAGCCAAAGACTGCAAATGATGGGTGACTACACCTGAAGGCCGCTGACCCCAGACCGTAGGAAACCCTCAAATATAATTTTGAGACATAAATAAAGGTTTATTGAAATGTAATTAACACTAGAAATATCAAAGAAAAATTAATAAATTAGTACAAAGAAAAAATAAAAAATCGAGAAATAGATAAAAATCTGTTATCAAAAATCTGAATATAACCCTAAGTCAGATTTTGGTCATTTGACACTAGAGCTGCCTTTGACCTCAATGTCCATTAAAAATAA
Source organism: Hevea brasiliensis (assembly GCF_030052815.1). Classification (NCBI taxonomy): domain Eukaryota; kingdom Viridiplantae; phylum Streptophyta; class Magnoliopsida; order Malpighiales; family Euphorbiaceae; genus Hevea; species Hevea brasiliensis. The sequence goes on along the minus strand of NC_079494.1, from coordinate 25,522,888 downwards.
ATAATATTACACTTTAAAAATGTCATAAAAAATTAAATTGTGATACATTATAAGAATAGTGAAAGAAATGGGGGGTAAACTTAGGATAATTAAAAGTTTAATTATATTTATATATATATTAAGTTTGTGGACCACTAGGGGAGTATTTTAAACACCTAAATGGACATGTGTAATCCCATAACATCTTCTTCTTCCTCATAACTCATTTTGGCCGAATTTCATCTCATCCCAAAACCACCATTAATGTCCCAAGCAAAAGCTTCACATCCACCATGAATAAGCCATAGTTTTCTCAAGCTCCTTCACTAAAGTTGGTCCACACCTCTTGGGCAGATTATAGGGAACAAAAAGGAAGAAATTTGGTGAAGTTTTAACAAGCTCCAAAAGTGGTAAGTGTCCAAAACCTCTCCCTTGCTCTAGTAAACCTTGTGTTTAGGTTGAGGTGAGTATTTTGGTGAAGAGAAATGAAGAAAATCTTGAGAAATGAAATGGTCCATTTTCGGCAGCCATGATTATGTGTTGTATTTGAGTTTTTCTTACCTCTAATGAATGGAAATTATGGTTGATTAACTCAAATGGAGGATGTAGTAAGTTAAAATCTAAGTATGTGCATGTAGTGCTTGAATTAAGGGTGTGAAATGGAACCTTAATGCTTTGGGCAAACTGTCATGTTTGGCAGCCTATTAAATCATGAATTTGTGTGTGAATATGTAGTTTATTAATGAAATATGCTAGTATTAAATTGTGGGCAGCATGTGTAAGTGATATTGAAGTATGATTATGTTGAAGCGTATGTGTAATATTGACATTGAGATATGTTGATTTTTGGTGGAAGTGAATGTTGAACTTAATGGTGAATTGTGTGCATTGAGCACTTGAATGTTCTGCCAAAATTGTTGCTGGAATTGTGTACAATATATATATATATATATATATATATATATATATATATATGGAAGTGTCATTGATTGAATATTGAAGTAATAAGGAGGAGAAGGAATATCAAATTGGAAGTGTATGTGCTTTGTGCAGGTTGTGTATTGAAGGCAGTACCTAATTAGGTCATAAGTGCCAAACTGTGAACCCAATTGGTATGAGGCCATTGGGGGGTGAAACTAGACACCAAATAGGCCAACTATCATATAGAAATGTTGTCCAAATTCTGCCTAGAAACTGACCTTAAAAATTACCAAACCCAGAATGGCAACCTTGCAATCCAGATTTTTGACCATATGAATAGTAGTCCTTGGGATGACAATAACTCACTCAAAATAGGTCCAATTGACCTGAAATTTTTACCATGGTTATTTTAGACGTAGATTTACAATTCTTATGAAGACACCAAAGCCCAGAAATGGCCAAAACCAAGTCAAATGGCTTGTAAAATTTCGGGTACAAAAACTGCCGAACCAAAAGTGATCTAAAATTGACCAAATTTTCCACTAAAGGTGCAATCTGTCCAGCTTTAGTAAATTGACCATAACTTGGTCTATACAACTCGGAATGACCTGAAATTTTGCCCCGCATGCAATAAGACATAGAGCTACAATTTTTCTTCTTTGACTAGAAGCTAAAAACCAAGATAAATAGGACTTTAAGCTAGACTAATCTTGCACACCAAAAATTGAGAATTTGACATTTACATACAATGATGCTTGAAGCACTTTGGCAATGAATGCCAACTTGTAAAAAATGGTAAATTACACTATATTGGCAGCATATTGAATTACAATATGTGATATGTTGATGCTAGAAATAACTTATCCATAGTACCTAAAAAGGTCAACATATGCATTGACTTATGAATTACATAATAATTAGTAAACTCTAAAAATTGAAGAATTAAACATTTAATTTATAATATGCCCTAGTTTGCCTAGTTGACTAGATTGGATAGGTTGGCATGCCAATAGGATTCGATAAATTGCGTAAATGGCTTCATGCCATATCGTGTTTTTACGGCTTATTATGCGTCATCGGATTTTAATAGCCTACGGCTATACATATTGTGTATTTATTTTTGGCTTATCGCCAGATTGACTATATGGCTTTTTAGCCACGCTATTTGCACACTGGGAGACACTTTGTGACCGATGGTGTGACAGCCCGAGGTACTAGGTATCCAATGCCAGTATATCCGTTTATCCAGTCTGGTCAATATATAGGCTACACGGGCAATAATTTAAGTACTGTTAAATTCAAATAGCTAAATCTAGTCTCATCGACATACAAAGACTACCAAAAATTAGCAAATATTGAAATGTTAGCAAATAAAAGTAGAATCAGCAACTGCAAAGTACATCAATGTTATAAATTCGTAAACACTTTATTTACTTTATTTTAGTGTATATTTCTTTATATTTGGCACCACTAAGCAAAATTGCTTAGCGCATTGCTTTTGTAACGCGTAGGTATTGGAGACACAGCTAGGGAGCCCAGCAGACCTTCGACCAGGTGAGACATCAGATCTGCACAGGAGTCCAGAGTCATCTGCACTGCATTGCATACATGGTAGGACTTAGGGTATCTTGTATTTTGTACTTTGTTGTATTTTTGAAATTCGACCTTGTATTTTGTAATGTTATGAAAGCTATAAAGTTTGTAATATTTTGTACATATTAAATAACATAAAGATTTTTTGAATATATTTGAATTATTATGGATCAGATATGGAATCATTAATGACTGTAAAAGTCTATTGACTTTTCTGAGAAATCGAGACTGTGAAATAGCTGAGATTTTGATATTATCATTTTAAACTGTTTTCAACAGGTTTGGAAGGACAGTTGTTCCAAATACAGACGACACCTTGCCAAATTTTTATTACCATTTTTGAAACACTGATTTTATCAAAGTATGAAAATAGTATCAGCATGATATGAATATTATATAAAAGACTTCTTAAAATCAAATTGAGTTCAGGAAATGAAATAATCACAGACTAGGTGTTCCGGCACACCGTGCAGCACGCCTTACTCAGCTATACTGTAGACAAGTGAGGGGTGTTACATTAGTCCTTGTCCAACAAAGGGTGATCATTTCATTTTGCCCTGAAGGTAGGATTCACAAGTTTGAGTAGGCTCAGAGCCCAATGAGGATAAAATCCCTATTTTCTCTAGTTTTGCAATCTTATCTTCTGCAACATGACCTAATCTTAAGTGCCAAATATATTTTGATTTTTATCATGGAATTGCATTCTTTTAGATTGCTATACTCTGGGCAGTTCCCTTTCCAGTGCCCATCCTGCTGGTAGTGGAAACACTTTCTTTTGCCTTTGTCAGCTTTGATCTTTGTTTTTCTATTTGGCTATATTCTTGGAAGATCCTAGAACTTGAGGTTTCTTTTTCTAATTGCCCTTCTTCTTGTTGGACTTTACAGTAGAAGAAGATGCAATCAAAGCTACATCTTCTCCTTTATTGCCTGGCATATTCTTTTGGGCAATAACTAGCATGTTGAGTAAACCAGCCAAGGTGCATTCCTGTTTAGTCATATGGAAATTTGTCACAAAATTCCCAAATGTCTCAGGTAGGGACTGAAGGATCAAATCCATCTGCAGTTGGAAATCCATGTTAAAGTTAAGATGTTCCAGCTGCTCAATCAACCGAATTATCTTGTGGACATGATCCCGCCGGTTCACCATATAACGCTTATAGGTGAAGAAGGATCTCACTCGCACTCTACATGTTCTCATACTGCTTCTGTAACTCATTACTCATAGAAGCAAGCATGTAACACTTGGCTCTCATATCATGCTCTTTCCACTTGTCCAATGTTTCGTGTTCCTCTTGAGTGGCCTCTGGAGGTAAGGGACTAGGAACATTTGAGTCTAGAACATATCCCATATGTTCAAAGTTCAGGATAAGTTTCAAATTTCTTAGCCAATCAAATAAATTAGGTCCTGTCAATCTATTGCGATCAAGTATACTTACAAGGATATTGATGGTGGTGGTTGTGGTGTGCTCATTATTATCAGAAAATTAACTGCAGAAAATAACTAGATTAATTAATAAATGTATCATGTAATTAACCAAAATGATTATGGTCTTTTAATCAAATTGGTCCTCCCACTAACTTAGCTAATCCTACACTTTCAAAGTAGAAAACGGAAATCCTAGTTGGATGGATTTCTAGTGGGTGATTGAATTCTTATAATTCTATTGATCATCCTCAGGTTCATCCATTATTGGAATTACAATAAACTATAAATGAGCAACTCCTTGCCCATCACATCTCATGTGAGGTTCAATCCATTACCTAGCCTCTAATGCTCAAAATCCCAAGTACATCCATTATTAACTTATCTTGCATTAGTTAAGTTGATCCTATTGAGCCAGTAATTATACAAATAATTTTAATGTCCTCAGGTACATCCAATATTGGCCACCAAACCATTTACATCTCATGCTTAACAATTATTCTTAAGAAAATCTCTTAAATTAATTGCATCATATGCAAGTATTTAAAATTTCTTAAAATAATTGCCTCAATGGAAGGCCCATGTTATAATTATTTTAATTATAATATATCCAACTTAATCATTTGTTTGGAAGATTTTGTGGTCGTCCTAATTACTATTAAGGTCTCACTTTGCACATTATCTGTCACACCTTACTCCTCATAAGATGTAACATGCTCTCGTAGTATACCTAATGAATTACCGTACTTTGCCTACCAAGAACTCCATTAAATATACTACAAGGGATTTTGAAACAATTTTCGTTCGTTTTTAAATTGGTGGTTAAAATTTTCTTAGATATTAAAAACCTTTATTTAAAGTCCAAACATAAGTCAAATTTTTAGATATTTAAAATCTCCGTAATTTTTACAAAAATTTTAGCAGAGTGTCGTCTATATTTTGAGAAAACAGTTCTTCAAAACCTGAAAATAAAAACACTCCCAATATATTTCTCAATTACAACTCCATTTGCAACCACCAAACTTCAAATCAACAGCAATAGCAATACTTCCATTCAAAATCCAAATTTCAAATCAATAATTAATATCTCAAAACATTTCATAACTCATGCACATTGCATTTTAAATCGTTAATTTACAATCATAAGTTAATTTACAGATGTAAAATCTCAAAATAATATTATTACAATTTTATCTGCATAATCGCCAAATTATAGAGATACATATGCATACTATCATATTTACATCAAACTAAACTACTGTGGTATAGACAAATACCCGCATAAAAATTCTTCAATTGTGCTCCTTCTAATCAGAGTAGCTCGCTCGCTACTATGTCCTCTCGCCTATCTGACAGAAGTTAAAGCTATCGCTGAGTATATAAATACTCAATGGAGTACAATAAAGCATAAAATGCATAATATAAAACATTTATGAACAAATCATCATTCAAAAATCTCATAATCGCATTTCATAACTTCTTTTCAAATCACATTTATAACAAATCATAATTTTCAAAGCTTAATATAGCACAACTTGATCAAACAATTTAATAAACACAGTGTTGCCAATCAATAACACAACTTTGGCCATGACACAAAATTTCCGAACATGTCGTGTGTACATCACGACAAGGCAAACTCACCCCACTAATCGAAATCAATGAGGGAGGTGGCTAGCTAGCTAATGAGTACTCATCGCACTCACCCTCGATCAAAAGCCAAAGAGGGAGGAAAATGATCAAATATCAAACTCACCCCACAAGTGGAGGAGGAACATATTAATATTGTCATGCCAAGTGTTAATTAAAAAAAATTTAAATCAAGTTATTCAAATATTTTATACAATTTTTCAAATCATATTTCATTCTAAACTTTTCGTTTACCAAATAGGCAACACACTATTTTTCAAATAATATTTTCAAAGCCATAACAATCAAAATTATTCACAATATTTATTTCAAGAATTGTCAAGTAGAAACAAAAAATTTTAAGTTTATTGTGCACAAATATGACGTGAGTCGCCTCTAGGCCATGACTCAGTCCCTTATACCTTCCGAGTCTTTTTCGGCTGAAACACAAAATTATAGTGTTTCAATATCTTATTTCACAATAAATCCAATAATTAATTCATAAATACTTAATTCTAGCCCAAATATGCTTAAACTAACATTCTTAGAAATTTTTCATTTTGGAGTTACTATTCATGGTACTATTCAAGGGTTGGGCCCTGGCCGTGCGCGGCCCATGGAGACTAAGAGCTTATGAGGAATTTGGTGCGCTACCCGGACAGGATATCCTTTTCGGCTAAGTGGTATCGAGCCTCGTAACGCCCGGTCTCGGTTCGATTCGCCTGCGTAAAAAACAGCTCTGCGCTAAGAGTGGGCCTGGAGAACCCAGAGTCTGCGCAAGTGGAGTCGTGGTGGGTTGGGCCCTGGCCGTGCGTGGCCCATGGAGACTGAGAGCTTATGAGGAATTTGGTGCGCTACCCGGACAGGATATCCTTTTCGGGCTAAGGTTGGGCCCTGGCCGTGCGCGGCCCATGGAGACTGAGAGCTTATGAGGAATTTGGTGCACTACCCAGGCAGGATATCCTTTTCGGGCTAAGAGGTATCATAGCTCGTAACGCCCGGGTCTCGGTTCGATTCCGCCGCGTAAAAATAGCTCTGCGCTAAGAGTGGGCCTGGAGAACCCAGAGTCTGCGCAAGTGGAGTCGTGGTGGGTTGGGCCCTGGCCGTGCGCGGCCCATGGAGACTAAGAGCTTATGAGGAATTTGGTGCGCTACCCGGGCAGGATATCCTTTTCGGGCTAAGATATACTCAGAGAATTCATCTCTCGAACTGTTGGCACATTGCAAGATTGGTTTTCCTCCATTGGAGAATATCGAAGCTCAATTTTGCCACGACTCCTTTACAAGCCAACGCCTTTCTTTGAAGTTTCTGAGATGCATCCTTATACAGCAAGCAGTTAAGACAAGAGTTCTTTGATATGCGCTGCTGTTCTTTAAAAAGATCATACATTGAAAAACACTACCAGCGCATGACTCAACGTTATTATCTGCTTAATGGTTACAATGATGTCAACCTCAGGCATACCTATATTGCCTCCTTACCAGAAGCATTACAACCTAACTCCACGTATATTGTCGCTACTAGAAGAGCAATGAATGCTATCACTATAGGAGAAATCCATCAAATGACTTTGGCCTGTCTGGAAAAAATGTGCGAACAACAGAAATTGTTCAAAGATATCATTGACAACAGCAAAGCTCTGAAGAATGTATGCCAAAAGTCTCACCTTGCCATTAAATGCAAGGAAAAGAACTGTGAATGCAAGCCAAAGAAGAAAGCACATTACAAGAAGCATCCCTCTGGGTTCAAACCCCCTTTCAAGCAAAAGAAAGGAAGAAGGCCAGTCAAATACTTTCGAAAGAAAAGAACGGGTACAAAGAAGTCTGACAGGTGCTATGTCTGTGGCAATCGAGGTCATTATGCTAAGAACTGCCCAAAAAACCCCAATAAGGCAGTTAAGCTATTACAACATATACAAAGCAGCTTCTCACATCTCCTCGAGCATGATGATGTTGAATCCTGTTCTCAAACAGATGAACCCGATGAAGGTACGCTTTGCCCTTGAGTAGACATCGATCGTAAGAAGATTACTCATTCACTTCAGAAGAATCCAGTTCAGATACTGAAGCCCATTACCCGTCTTACCTGGCCCAACATATCCAATCCTCCCAATCCACTTATGGCCCAGACACTATCCCAATTCCTTTAGTCCCAATTCATGTTCTTCCTAGCAAGTATGAACGGCCCATTAGTGTCATTGGCTTCCTGGATACTGGGGCTCACAAAAGCATGATGAACCCAGCCATCTTACCCTCGTAATCGGGTACCTCATGAAGAATACTATAAGGCTGCAGATGGAAATGTTTTCAAAACTAGCCTCATCACTAAGCATCCAATTGGAATCCAGTTCTTCCCCACTTGTATCCTCTGGACTAGGGTCATCGGGTCGGACCTTCCTGACATGGATTTGCTGATAGGCTTTGACTTGTATCAACAGGTGAAGCATTTGAAGATCCTCCCCACAAGATTGAAATATAAGAGAAATTTTCAGCCATTTACTTCTGTCCCGAGGTTATATTCCTTGGCCGATGCCTCAGCTGAATTCCAAGAGCACAAGGAGCTCCTTTTAAGGTCCTGTGCTGATTCCCATGCACATTTTCACCATCACCACCCCCTATGGAAAAATCTGGAATTCTTTGTCAGCCTTCCATTCAAACTCAATGAAGATATCAATCCGACAAAGGCATCACACCCGGGAATGAATCCTACAGACTTGGCTTTAGCCTAAGAAGAATGCAGACAGCTTCTCCAATAAGGCCTCATAGAACCCACTTCCTCTCAATGGGCCTGCCAGGCCTTTTATGTTGAAAAAAATCAGAACGACTAAGAGGGAAGAAAAGACTTGTCATAGATTACAAGCCTCTGAATCATTTCCTCTAAGATGACAAGTTCCCATTACAAAAGCCTGAAGCCTTATTCACCCAACTACACGAAGCCCATATCTTCTCCAAGTTTGATCTTAAAGCTGGTTTTTGGCAATTGGGTATTAACCCCTCTGATAGGCCTAAGACTGCTTTCTGCATTCCTACGGCCCAATACCAATGGACAGTCCTTCCATTCGGCCTTAAGACGGCCCCAGCAGTTTTCCAAAAGGCCATGACAAGGATATTCGAGCCCATACTACATAGTGCTCTTATTTATATAGATGATATCCTTCTCTTCTCCAAAGATGTTATGGCCCATAGGACACTCCTCTCCACATTTCAACAATTGGTGAATTCCTATGGAATTATGCTATCAGAAAAGAAGAGCTCACTGGCCCAAACTAACATCGACTTCCTTGGAATGAAATTCAAGGATGGAAATACCAACCGGGACCTTACATTGCAGAAGAATTACTGAAGTTTCCTGATAAGGACTTGACAGTAAAACAAATATAACAGTTCCTTGGTATCATCAATTACATCAGGAAGTTTATTCCGCATGTGGCCGCCCACACCTGCCAGCTGTCAAAGATGCTTAAAAAGGGTGCCCCACCATGGAGGGAAGAACAGACATGTGCAGTCAAAAAATTAAAAGAAGTGGCTTTAAACCCGCCACCACTAAAGATTCCCAGCATTGGACACTGCATCCTTCACACTAATGCTAGTGACACCCACTGGGGTGCCGTCCTCATCGAAGAAATTCAAGGAGAAAAGTATATCTGTGGACATGCTAGTGGAGAGTTCCTAGAGCCTCAGAAACATTATCACTCAGTCTACAAAGAGATACTAGCTATCAAAAATGGCATAAAGAAATTCGAATTTCATTTGATTGGTCACCATTTCACTGTGGTCATGGACAGTTCATCCTTCCCAAAGGTTCTAGACTTCAAAAACAAGTCTCTTCCTGAACCACAATTACTGAGGCTTAAGGACTGGTTCGCCAAGTATAAATTCACAGTCCAGCATATCAAGGGGAAGCACAACTTGGTTCCTGACCTTCTATCCAGGCCAAAAACCCTCCACCTGATCCAATCTTCCTCTACACTCCCTTTGATCCTTATGGCATCATCTTCATCCTCTCCAGAGACTCCTTCTTAATGCACAATTTCCTGGTTCCTACTCTGCATGCTTCTCCCTGATGTTCACCAAACCAGCCTATCACAAAATGGCTAAGTTCGCAAGGGATCATCTATTTCACTACCTGACTGCAAGAAATACCCTAAGGATTATCGCCTCCTCGATCGCCTTTATCCTCGACAACCCTTTCTCACTGCTTTCAAGATCCACCCCGGCAGAACTCATCCCGAAGAACTATGGCTCCTCCGTGCATGGTTACTCTCATTCTACAGGATAGAATTCCCACTCATGGCCCTATATCAAGATGTTATGAACAACACCAATGTAACTCTCTGCCCGATTTGGAATGGTTTAAGCCCATTTCAAAGATGGCGCTACAAAGATGAAGTGCATCATAGACACCCATGGAATAGAAGACAGCCCATCGCTACTCAAATTTCAACATCGTAACCATGTTCATTTTTCACAGGCCTTTCTCTAGAAGGCCCGATGGACTCCTCTGGACCCAGGATCCTCTTAAAGAGGCAAGTGTAGAGCATACGTATCTCTGATTATAATAGTATGATACACATTCAAAGGGTTTTGGAGAGAAGAAGAAGAGTTTAGAAAGCCATGGAAGAGAACTTCAGATAATATTATTGAAGGGGAACTGAGTCTGATTACAACTGAAGAGAGCAACTCCTTATATAGGCGAGGAGGCTCTTAACATTACAGGCAACCGGTTAGAAACTTGCTACCGATACTCTTAAAGTAACATAAAAGAAAGCAGAAATAAAGACAGACACATTATTACATTATTGGCTAACAAACTTTAACTTTTATCATGGGGTGGTGGACAGATTGAGGGTGTCATAGTCAGAGTCATCAGAGTCGATTCCAAAAAAGTCCTTTAGCCACTGTCTATGTTCAGGAGAAGGTGGGTTAGTGCTTTGATTGGCATCTCGTGACTCTATGTCCATTGGATCCTGGGAATCTTGCCACATGGGATGGGTCCAGTCAATAGGCTCATCAGTGAGAGACTGGATGGGACCAAGTGATGTACAATTCACATGGGGAGGTACCAAACAATAATAGCTGTTGATTTCACAAAGATATTCAGCTAGTTGTTTTCTCAAGGGTCCCATGGCCTCCTTGTCAATAATTGATCCCACATAAGTCCTCCACTCGTATTCAGTATTCTGGGTCCAGAGGAGTCCATCGGGCCTTCTAGAGAAAGGCCTATGAAAAATGAACATGGTTCTGATGTTAGGCTGAGTAGCGATGGGCCTGTCTTCTATTCCATGGTGTCTATGATGCGCTTCAGACTGTAGCGCCATGCTGAAATGGGCTTAAACCATTCCAAACTGACAGAGAGTTCTCATGGTGTTGTTCATAACATACCGATATAGGGCCATGAGTGGGAATTCTATCCTCAGAGAATAGAGAGTAACCATGCACCAGAGGAGCCATAGTTCTTCCAGATGAGTTCTCTGCTGTGGTGGATATCAAACAGTGAGGAAAGGGTTGTCGTGATAAAGATAACGAGGAGGCAAGAATCCCCTTAGGGTATTTCTTGCACTCAGGTAGTGAAATAGATGATCCCTTGCGAACTTAGCCATTTTTGTGATAGGCTGGTTTGGTGAACATCCGGGAGGGAAACTGTCTGGAGTAGGAACCAGGAAATTGTGCATTGGAGAAGGAGTATGTGGAGAGGATGAAGATGATGCCATAAGGATCAAAGGGAGTGTAGAGGAAGATTGGATCAGGTGGAGGGTTTTTGGCCTGGATAGAAGGTCAGGAACCAAGTTGTGCTTCCCCTTGATATGCTGGACTGTGAATTTATACTTGGCGAACCAGTCCTTAAGCCTCAGTAATTGTGGTTCAGGAAGAGACTTGTTTTTGAAGTGTAGAACCTTTGGGAAGGATGAGCTGTCCATGACCACAGTGAAATGGTGACCAATCAAATGAAATTCGAATTTCTTTATGCCATTTTTGGCAGCTAATATCTCTTTGTAGACTGAGTGATAATGTTTCTGAGGCTCTGGGAACTCTCCACTAGCATGTCCACAGATATACTTTTCTCCTTGAATTTCTTTGATGAGGACGGCACCCCAGTGGATGTCACTAGCATCAGTCTGAAGGATGCGGTGTCCAATGCTGGGAATCTTTAGTGGTGGCGGGTTTAAAGCCACTTCTTTTAATTTTTTGACTGCACATGTCTGTTCTTCCCTCCATGGTGGGACATCCTTTTTAAGCATCTTTGATACCGCAGTGGGCGGCCACATGCGGAATAAACTTCCTGATGTAATTGATGATACCAAGGAACTGTTGTATTTGATTTACTGTCAAGTCCTTATCAGGAAACTTCAGTAATTCTTCTGCAATGTGAGGTCCCGGTTGGTATTTTCCATCCTTGAATTTCATTCCAAGGAAGTCGATGTCAGTTTGGGCCAGTGAGCTCTTCTTTTCTGATAGCATAATTCCATAGGAATTCACCAATTGTTGAAATGTGGAGAGGAGTGTCCTATGGGCCGTAACATCTTTGGAGAAGAGAAGGATATCATCTATATAAATAAGAGCACTATGTAGTTTGGGCTCGAATATCCTTGTCATGGCCTTTTGGAAAACTAATGGGGCCGTCTTAAGGCCGAATGGAAGGACTGTCCATTGGTATTGGGCAGTAGGAATGCAGAAAGCAGTCTTGGGCCTATCAGAGGGGTTAATACCCAATTGCCAAAAACCAGCTTTAAGATCAAACTTGGAGAAGATATGGGCTTCGTGTAATTGGGTGAATAAGGCTTCAGGCTTTGGTAATGGGAACTTGTTATCTTGGAGGAAATGATTCAGAGGCTTGTAATCTATGACAAGTCTTTTCTTCCCTCTTAGTCGTTCCGATCTTTTTTCAACATAAAAGGCCTGGCAGGCCCATTGAGAGGAAGTGGGTTCTATGAGGCCTTGTTGGAGAAGTCATCAGATTCTTCTTGGGCTAAAGCCAAGTCTGTAGGATTCATTCCCGGGTGTGATGCCTTTGTCGGATTGATATCTTCATTGAGTTTGAATGGAAGGCTGACAAAGAATTCCGGGTTTTTCCATAGGGGGTGGTGATGGTGAAAATGTGCATGGGAATCAGCACAGGACCTTAAGAGGAGCTCTTTGTGCTCTTGGAATTCAGCGGAGGCATCGGCCAAGGAATATAACCTCGGATGTATAAATGGCTGAAAATTTCTCTTATATTTCAATCCTGTGGGGAGGATCTTCAAATGCTTCGCCTGTTGATACAAGTCAAAGCCTATCAGCAAATCCTTATCAGGAAGGTCCGACCCGATGACCCTAGTCCAGAGGATACAAGTGGGGAAGAACTGGATTCCAATTGGATGCTTAGTGATGAGGCTAGTTTTGAAAAACATTTCCATCTGCAGCCTTAAAGTATTCTTCATGAGGGACCCAGTATTCTGAGGGTAAGATGGTTGGGTTCATCATGCTTTTGTGAGCCCTAGTATCCAGGAAGCCAATGACACTAATGGGCCATTCATACTTGCTAAGAAGAACATGAATCGAGACTAAAGGAATTGGGATAGTGTCTGGGCCATAAGTGGATTGGGAGGATTGGATATGTTGGGCCGTAAGACGTAATGGGCTTCAGATTCGAATCGGATTCTTCCAAGTGAATGAGTAATCTTCTTCTCGATCCAAAGGTCTACCCAAGGGCAAAGATCAGATCTTCATCGGGTTCATCCTATTCAGAGAATGTGATTCAACATCATCATGCTCCAGGAGATGTGAGAAGCTCAGATGTGTTGTAATAGCTTAACCGCCTTTATTGGGGTTTTTTGGGCGCTTCTAGCATAATGACTCGATTGCCACGCATAAAGCACTCCGACTTCTTTGTACCCGCTTTTCTTTCAAAGTATTTGACTGGCCTTCTTCCTTTCTTTTGCTTGAAAGGGGGTTTGAACCCAGAGGCATGCTTCTTGTAATGTGCTTTCTTCTTTGGCTTGCATTCACAGTTCTTTTCCTTGCATTTAATGGCAAGGTGAGACTTTTGGCATACATTCTTCAGAGCTTTGCTGTTGTCAATGATATCTTTGAACAATTTCTGTTGTTCGCACATTTTGTCCAGACAGGCCAAAGTCATTTGATGGATTTCTCCTATAGTGATAGCATTCATTGCTCTTCTAATAGCAGCAATACTTCTGTGGAGTTCTAGTTGTAATGCTTCTGGTAAGGAGGCAATATAGGTATGCCTGAGGTTGACATCATTGTAACCATTAAGCAGATAATAACGTTGAGTCATGCGCTGGTAGTGTTTTTCAATGTCTGATCTTTTTAAAGAATAGCAGCGCATATCAAAGAACTCTTGTCTTAACTGCTTGCTGTATAAGGATGCATCTCCGAGATACTCAGCAAAGAGAGCGTTGACTGCTTATAAGGGAGTCAGGTGGCAAAATTGAGCTTTCTGATATTCTCCAATGGAGGAAAACCAATCTTGCAATGTGCCAACAGTTCGAGAGATGAATTCTCTGAGTATAATGTGGGAGTCAGCACCTTCCCGGAGCATTTGGACATCAAGCCAAGCTTTAAATTCTGCAAGGCGATCTCTCCATTTTGATGGGGGAACATCATCTAAGGTGAACCATGGGCCTGAGCTGGGCCTGGTCTGTTATGGAGCGCCTGATAGTCCAAAATCTAGAATTGGTTCATCATCAGGGATCTCAACATGGGGGTCTTGAGGAGGCCCCTCAGAGGGCCTGTGAGTGCCACCGTAGAATCTGTGGTTGGTGAAGGACCTGCTTGGGAGGTCATGGTCGAGGATCACCATGAGCAAAGGTCGTGATATCCATTCGTCCGTCCTCACTGTCATCAGACGAGTCATCAGAAGAATCTTCTTCTGGTTCTGGCTCAGAGGGTATGGACACCATATGCTGAGGAGGAGGATCAGGATACATTTTGTCCTTCCCTTTATCAATTTTTCTTTTTGAAGGATGAGATTCTTCCGAGGAAGATGGACTCTTTGGCTCATATCTGGCAGGTGTTGGAGTAGGTTTGAACAAAGGAGACGGGTGGTATGTCGGAGGTGATTCATATGAATAATTAAAAGGTCCAAAAGGGGAGTAAGTAGGTTCAGGAGTAGGGAGAAAATGATTAGGAGTTGTTTGAGCAGAGAAAGGGTCAATGGGTCGTAAGAGACAGAGCTTCAGGCTTAGGCAAGTCCGCCTCAACTTGGGCCAACTGCTTTTTCAAATTTTCTTATTTCCTTTTCCTTCTGTTTGAATTCTACAACAAATCTCCGTATTTGGATCTAAGCCTCAAGATCTGTATCAAGCTGGGAAATTCTGCTTTGTAAGTCCTTGTACATGATTTGTGCAAAAGCAGTGAAGGAGTCAATCTTTTGATCAACATGCCGAACCCGTGAGGACTCGTCAATCTTGGAATCAATGCGTCAGAGTGCCTTATTCTCGACAGCAGATTCTTGGTTTGCCGCCGTAACATCTTCACTTGAGTGATCGGGTTGTCTCGACCTTCACTATCAACCTTAATGAAAGGTCCGTGGAGATTTTGGTCCGCTGGCCTCAGTGCTAATGGAGGAAAATCTGCTTCATAAGAGGTAGGTGAGAACATTATGCAGGGTTGCACCAAAGGAAGTGAAGTCGGAGGGAAAGAAACTGGTTTGAGAGGGGGCAGTTTCTTTTCTTCCTTTCTAATGATCTCAAGGGCAAGCTCATAGATGGGAAGAGGCTTCTTCTGCTTGTTTTCCTCATGGATACCAATCCATGGGCTACTATCTGGATAGTCTCTTCTGAGAACTTGTTGTGACTTGCAAGAGGCTCTTCTTATTTGTTTGGTGAGCTTCCTCCAATTTTTGTCAGACAGAGGATGGTCATATTCATTTTCCCAGTAATTGTCACAATAGTCACAATCTTCATTGCATGCTCCAGAACCCGGGAGATCCCAGGGGCAGTGACCATCTATTTTCTGAGGATAGATGTAATGATTGTCTGGTGTTACTGCTCCAATGGGATAGTCGTCTTGCTCCTTTTCTAATGGCTGGACCATCATGGTCTGGAATACAGGTAAGGATCCTGTGGAATGCCATGGTGGCTGGAAGGAAGTCCGCATCGCTCCATCGTGATTCCTTCAAAGAAGATTCGTGATCCGATTGGTTGGGAGGTTGAATGAAGCCTTTCATAATTGGTTAACCAATCCTTTGGGATGAGCCGCTCAAGCTCATTTCTAGGCGCTGCCTAGGTATCCAACAATTGTTGAGTAGTTTCGTTCGCTAGCACAAGCAGAGCATCATTTGATACAGATGACTGAGATAGATCCACTGTATGATCTTGCAACTTGTAGATAATCTGGTGGTGTAACGTAGCCATCATGGAAGATGTGACTTGGGCTGCACCCGTGAGTTGGATTTGGACTTTTAAAGCAGTGCTGAGATGTGGATCTCTAAGGGAAAGATTATAGTTGGGAAAAAACGTCAATACCACACTTCCTGCATGCAAAGTGGTAAGACATGTCCCTATCACTGCATGTTCATATCAGAAACCTCGACGAGGAGTGATACTCTCACGTTATTCGAAGTCCTCGCCGCCCATGTAGACTGAGGATAAGTCTAACAGCTCCAAAGTGAAGATGAGAAAACCCTTCTTGCCTCCATCTGGGGATGAGCTGAGGAGGGATTTCTAAGGTTACGTATTGTTCAGCAGATGAACTCTGGAGAGAGCATTGATCCATTCTGGAGGCCTGAACATATTCTTTTGACAAAGATCTTCTGGAAGAAATGAGAGATCTGATAGATCTGGTCAAGGATCCAGATCGTCTATAGATGTTGTATGGACTGAGAAGAGGAAGAAGAGATTCTCCAACCTGAGCATCTTCAGGTAAAGTGGATAGGTATGGGAATTCCAACTTTACCCACATACCACATTTTGGTCACTAAATTTGTTGGTTTTGGTTGTTTACTCAAATTCTAAGTCTTTTAGGCAAATTTGCAAATTTTTAGTTTTCGTGTCTTAAGTTGCACTATTCCATTGGTTATTTTACTGTTAGAATTTGATAAAACTTTCTTCATAGAAAATGTTCCCTATTGTCTTAAGTTTATTCTCCTTTTTGAATCACTCCAATTGGAGTTTTGTAGCTCTAGTTATAGCCATTTGAATTATAGCTGCCGGATTGGACATAACCCAGATTTTCTGGGCAAATTTTGGTTCTAGCAGTTTTAGGTCACTAAATTTGGGTGGCCAAATGATTTGGTTAATGGCATAATTTGGGTTTGTGTTCTTCATGAAAGTTTTAGGTCTATATCTCATCTGTCCACTGGTAAAATTTCAGGTCATTTAGACATGTCTAGCCCAAGTTATGGCCAAATAAACAAACACTGTTCATTTGGTCATTTTTGTACAGCTCAAATTGAGAATTTCCGGATTTGGTCAATTTGCTCACTAGGTTTTGTTCACTTTTTGGGCATTATTCCTAAATGAAAGTTGTGTTATTTTGTGTCTATTTTCATTCCCAATTAGTCTCATACCAAGTGGACTTGTAAATTTTCAGTTTTAGTTCCTCAAAGGGACCTTGGTCCTACTACCAGCAGCATGACCACATTGAATCCAAATTTGCTTTTGGTTCAAACACTTCTAACACACTTCATTTGGTCACAAATGACCATTTATCACCTCAAACTTGTTCAAAGACATCATTTACCAATTTCTCACATTTTTGTCTCTAAACCCTAAGTGTCCAAAACCCTAACTCACTAAATTGTTGCATTTAACCAAATCTAAGCATCTCAATCTCACTACCACATTCATACAAACTTACCTAACATATTAAATTCAATCAAAACACAAACATATGCATAGTAATCCTAGCTGGCTGAATTTTCAGTTTGGTCCCTCAATAATTAATTTCATTTCATTTTAAATTTATTTCTAAGTTAGTTAAGCTATAAACACAACTAATAAACTAATTTTGTAACTTAAATCACTAACCTTACTCGGAGGGTTTCCAAGCTTTCTTTTCTTCAAGTCTTTCTTCTTCTTTTTGCTCTCTAATGCTTCCTCAACATGTAAAGAGAACTTTTAATGTTGGGACTTTGTGAATTTATGGAAGTAAGTAGGGAAATTCAAGCTTTCTAATCCTTAAAAATGGTGGAACAAGGTGAGTGAGAATGAAGAGAGAGATGGGGCGGTAAGGCTATGACGAAGATGACTTTTTCTTTTTTTTTTTTCTTTATGTCTTTTGTCTTATGGAAGACCAAAAAAATCAATTTAATTAAATTTATTAATTATAATATTTATGGCATCATGCATGATGTCATCTCCCTTCACTTTTTCATTTTTTTTTTCATTTATTTTTCTAGTAGTTCTCTAATTTAATTCCCGACTCTGAAATTTTCTTTTCTCTGATTTTATTTGATAGTTAGGTTTGACGTCAGCTCTCGGGGTCAATTGACCAAATTGCCCCTCGCCAGTTCAACCCGGTTTGCAAATAATTTAATATTTCTTCCAACTCCCTGACCTAATTATTTGACTGGCTTAACAACTTTTTTCCATGATTTTCTCTTTTCCACTGTGTTCGCAATAGTCCTAAGGACCGCAATGTCACATTTTACGGTTCGAAATTTGAGTTTAAATTGACTTCACAGTCGTTTCTGAGAAGATCACCCATTGCTATGACTCTCAGCTCGTTTAACTTCTTATGTTCTGTTTTTCTTATTTATACTTAACTAATTGACAATTACTAATTATTTGTGTTTATGGCTTATCTAGTTGTCTTAAGTGTGGTTCTAATTCTCTTAATTGTTCGGACCGACACCGGTAACCGGAACAGTGAAATATACCAGGCTATGCAAATAGAGATGTTACAATTCCCCCCCCCCCCCCCTTCCCCCCTTAAAATAAATTTCGTCTCAAAATTTTTACCTGGTATCAATTTCTGAACAGCCGTGGGTGCTGTCTCCTCATGTCCTCCTCTCATTCCCAAGTAGCTTCTTGGCCCGAATGATGGTTCCACTGTACTTTAACCAACGCTATTTACTCATCGAATGCTTACCTCGTGTGTCATGTTCCTTATGAGCTTCTGTCATAAGTTAGATTCAAATTCATTTCAATTTTAGAGGTAAGCAAATATGTGTGCTAGTGGATCCACTCTTTCTAGGACCTCGTAGGATCCTATGGGTGAGAACTTTGTTTTACTCTTTTCTTATCAAATCTCTTAATCATTTAATGTAACATTCAGTTTAGTTTAGAATATTTTAGTCTTTTCTTGCTGTTGTTTTAGCAATTATTTTTTTTTTGTAGTATTTTCTTTCTTGGCCATAGGTCCATAACCATTATCTTACCATCTCCATTTATGACCAAGGCCTATGTGCCATTCTGCACTATCTTGTTTGCTTTGGTTTAACTTATTTCTTTCTTGATAAAATAATTTGGAATATCGTTACGCATCTTAAGTAAACTGCTTGCCTTGGTGGCAATTCTTCATTTAGTATTTTTCTCATTTCTTACTATTCTATTTATTTTTATCTATCGATATTTTATAGCTTATTTTGCACTGATGTGTAGTCATTATTTTCTTTTGTACTGAACTATAACCTTTCAATATTCTAACTTTAGAGTTTTAAATCCTAGGTTAGGATTTTCAAACTCCTTTCCAATAAGAAAACTTTATCTTATCATAACTGTACCAAAACAGATGCCATTTGCAACTATTCTTATTCTTGTGTACTATTGAGTAGTACGTAGCTCTACATAATAAATCCCAAGTCAGTACTGTAATCTGCAGCTTACGACACAAACATCAAGAATATTGCATAGTTATTACGATACATCCCAATAGAATAAACTTCCCTATATCTTATTTCTTTTAAATTCACTAATATCTTGAACTTATTTTGATTATGGTACCCATTGACATCTATTAGCAGTAATACCCTTACCCGCATCTAAGGTAGCTATATTACTATAACTTATTTTTAGGTTCTATTTCCTTACATAATTAGGCTTACTAATTAACTTTACAAATTCTTGTGTGCTAGCAAATACTTTTCACTGACAAACTCTTCCAAAATTAATTTTAAAAAGACTAGTCACTAATATATCAAAATTGATTTTTTCTTTTTTTACACATATACATATCTCAGTTAAGAATTGAGAAAATACAAGCAACCATACCAGAAGTCTCATCCTCGTCCCTCTGTCGCATAGTGTATACTCTCACTGGAGCATTACCTTGTCCTGGTTGATTCACAATACTCTAACTTCCAGGTGTACTACCCCTACCTCTGCCTCTGCCTCTACCAACTGTTGGTAAACTCTTCGGGGTAGAAACTTGGGCTGATCCTTCTGCCGTGGTAAATGATCAATAACGGCGTGGATTTATGCAATCCTTAGCAAAATGACTAGTCCCTCCACAATTGAAACATGCTTCTATAGCTCTATAACATACTCCACTATATGGTTTACCATAAGTCTCATAAAGTTGATTCGACAAACAGATTTGCGTGTCTGTTGAGTTTGTTGATAGGATTGGGATGGTTTATATCTAAAAGATATACCTCTAACTAATTTGCGCAAGCTAGATCCTCCAAAATGTTTTCTTTTCCCAGAGCCACTCTTAGTAGCTTGACCAAGAACCTTTCGCTTTTCTCTTCTCTTGTGTACTCTTTTCACCGCCCATTCCGATTCTATCCTTTCCAGCCTGTGGCTTGTGAAATCAATTCAAAAATTCGTGTCGTAACCCCACCACTTGCATTCTCAAGCTAGGTCTCACCTCAACCTCAAACCTTTACACCGGCCTCTAGGGGTGGAGACTAAGCTTCCAAAGATAATGGCTTAGCCTTGAAAAGTCCCACTCATACTCGCTACGCCTATCCCCTTACTTCAAACTTAAAAACTCTTGCACTTCATGTCTACATAAGTATCGTGGACCCACTTTGTCGAAATTCTCTTAAAAGTCTGCCCATGTGAGGACCGTGGCTCTACTGCATCAGAGGGGATGGTCTTCTACCACTCATATGCATTCCTTACGTATGATAATCAATATTCGAACTTCAACTCTTCAAAGACATCGTAGTTTTCTCAAAACCTGCTCCATCCTCTCTAACCATCGCTCTACTTCCAAAGGATCCACTGCCTTTGAATTCAGAGGCCCAAATTTCATTAATTTCTCATATTGCCGAGCCTGAGGCGTGGTTGTGCCGCAGTGCTTGTGTCCAGGCTTGAGGTGGAACATTTCGCCATTTATTGAAAGAACGCAGCCATCTCATTGCAACCGAAAGCAGGAATCATGATGCTTGAGGAGGAGCTAGAGTGGTCGACCCACTCACATTCTCGAGTGTCAGCTTCTCCTGCCTCACCATGCATTGCTCTGCTGCACGATCTCCTCTTCCATTACATTTTCCTGAAATTTTCTACTCTCTGATAACAAACACAAGGAGGTTGACCTCCGTTAGTGCATATTCATGATGTAAATATATCATATATATCAAACATTTGAGCAGTTGTATTTACCGAAAAAATATTTCAAATTCATACCAAAATTTATTTTAAAACTTTGCTCGATATTACTAAAAATGTCACACCCTACTCCTCCTAAGATGTAACATGCTCCCGTAGTACACCTAATGAATTACCGTACTTCGCCTACCGATAACCCATTAAATATACGATAAGGGATTTTGAAACAATTTTCATTCTTTTTTAAATTGGTGGATAAAATTTTTTTTCAGATATTAAAAATCTTTATTTAAAGTCCAAACATAAATCAAATTTTTAGATATTTAAAATCTCCGTAATTTTTACAAAAATTTCGGCAAAGTTCCGTCTATATTTTAAGAAAACAGTTCTTCAAAACCTGAAAAGAGAAACACTCCCAATATATTTCTCAATTACAACTCCATTTGCAACCACCAAACTTCAAATCAACAGAAATAGCAACACTTCAATTCAAAATCCAAATTTTGAATCAAGAAAATAAGTTAATTTACAGATGCAAAATCTCAAAAATAATATTATAATAATTTTATCTGCATAACCGCCAAATTACGTAGATACATATGCATACTATCATATTTACATCAAACTAAACTACTGTGGTATAGACAAATACCCGCATAAAAATTCTTCAATTGTGCTTCTTCTAATCAGAGTACCGCTTTGTCGCTATGTCCTCTTCTCTATCTCATGACAAAGAAGTTAGCTATCACGAGTATATAAATACTGGTGCATTAATAAAGCATAAAATGCATAATATAAAACATTTATGAACAAATCATCATTCAAAAATCTCATAATCGCATTTCACAACTTTTTTCTCAAAACACATTTATAACAAATCATAATTTTCAAAGCTTAATATAGCACAACTTGATCAAACAATTTAATAAACATAGTGTTGGCAATCAATAACACAACTTCAGCCATGATACAAAATTTTTGAACATGTGTGTACATCACGACAAGGCAAACTCACCCCACTAATCGAAATCAATGAGGGAGGTGGCTAGCTAGCTAATGAGTACTCATCCAAACTCACCCCTCAGACTAGAAAACCAGAGAGGGAGGAAAGTGATCAAATATCAAACTCACCCCACAAGTGGAGGAGGAACATATTAATATTGTCATGCCAAGTGTGAACTAAAAACAATTTAAATCAAGTTATTCAAATATTTTATACAATTCACAAATCATATTTCATTCTAAACTTTTCATTTACCAAGTAGGCAACACACTATTTTTTAAATAATATTTTCAAAGCCATAACAATCAAAATTATTCACAACATTTATTTCAAGAATTGTCAAGTAGAAACAAAGAATTTAAGTTTATTGTGCACAAACCTGACGTGAGTCGCGCTCACGCCTTGACTCACCCCTTATACCTTCCGGGTCCTTTTCAGTTGAAACACAAAATTATGGTGTTTCAGTATCTTATTTCACAATAAATCCAATAATTAATTCATAAATACTTAATTCTAGCCCAAATATGCTTAAACTAACATTCTTAGAAAATTTTCATTTTGGAGTTACTATTCATGGTACTATTCAAGTCAATTTGTTGACTTTCTAAGACTTAATAGGTATGAGAATTCCAACTTCACCCACATACCACATTTTGGTCACTAAATTTGTTGGTTTTGGTTGTTTACTCAAATTCTAAGTCTTTTAGGCAAATTTGCAAATTTTCGCTTTCGTGTCTTAAGTTGCACTGCTCCATTGGTCATTTTACTGTTAGAATTTGACAAAACTTTCTTCATAGAAAATGTTTCCTATTGTCTTAAGTTTATTTTCCTTTTTGAATCACTCCAATTGGAGTTTTCTAGCTCAAGTTATAGCTATTTGAACCATGGCTGCCGGATTAGACTTAACCCAGATTTTCTGGGCAAATTTTGGTTATGGCAGTTTTAGGTCACCAAATTTGGGTGGCCAAATGAATTGGTTAATGGCATAATTTGGATTTGTGTTCGTCATGAAAGTTTTAGGTCTATATCTCATATGTCCACTGGTAAAATTTCAGGTCATTTAGACCTGCCTAGCCCAAGTTATGGCTAAATGAACAAACACTGTTCATTTGGTAATTTTTGTACAGGTCAGACTAAGAATTTTCGGATTTGGTCAATATGTTCACTAGGTTTTGTTCACTTTTTGGGCATGATTCCTCAATAAAAGTTGTGTCATTTTGTGTCTATTTTCATTCTCAATTGGTCTCATACCAATTGGACTTGTAAATTTTCAGTTTTGATCTCTCAAATGGACCTTGGTCCTCGCCAAAGAACATGACCACATTGAATCCGAATTTGCTTTTGGTTCAAACACTTCTAACACACTTCATTTGGTCACAAATGACCATTTCTCACCTCGAACTTGGTCAAAGACATCATTTACCAATTTCTCACATTTTTGTCTCTAAACCCTAAGTGTCCAAAACCCTAACTCACTAAATTGTTGCATTTAACCAAATCTAAGCATCTCAATCTCACTACCACATTCATACAAACTTGCCTAACATATTAAATTCAATCAAAACAAAAACATATGCATAGTAATCCTAGCTGGCCGAATTTTCAGTTTGGTCAACAATTAATTTCATTTCATTTTAAGTTTATTTCTAAGTTAGTTAAGCTATAAACACAACTAATAAACTAATTTTGCAACTTAAATCATTAGCCTTACTCGGAGGGCTTCCAAGCTTTCTTTTCTTCAAGTCTTTCTTCTTCTTTTTGCTCTCTAATGCTTCCTCAACATGTAAAGAGAACTTTTAATGTTGGGACTTTGTGAATTTGTGGAAGTACGTAGGGAAATTCAAGCTTTCTAATCCTTAAAAATGGTGGAACAAGGTGAGTGAGAATGAAGAGAGAGATGGGGTGGCAAGGCTATGAGGAAGATGACTTTTTCTTTTTTTTTTTTTCTTTTGTCTTTTGTCTTATGGAAGACAAAAAAAATCAATTTAATTAAATTTATTAATTATAATATTTATGGCATCATCCATGATGTCATGCATGATGTCATCTCCCTTCACTTTTTCATTTTCTTTTTTTTTTAATTTATTTTTCTATTAGTTCTCTAATTTAATTTCCGACTCCGAAATTTTTTTTACTCCGATTTTATTTGACAGTTAGATCAGGAGTCAGCTCTCGGGGTCAATTGACCAAATTATCCCTCGCCGGTTCAACCCGGTTTGCAAATAATTTAATATTTCTTCCATCTCCCTGACCTAATTATTTGATTGGCTTAACAACCTTTTTCCGTGATTTTCTCTTTTTCACTGTGTTCGCAATAGTCCTAAGGACCGCAGCGTCACATTTTATGGTTCGAAATTTGAGTTTAAATCGACTTCGCAGTCGTTCCCGAGAAGGTCACCCATCGCTGTGACTCTCGGCTCGTTTAACTTCTTATGTTATATTTTTCTTATACTTAACTAATTGACAATTACTAATTATTTGTGTTTATGGCTTATCTAGTTATCTTAAGTGTGGTTCTAATTCTCTTAATTGTCCAGACGACACCGCCACCTAATGTTGAAATATACTAAGCTCTGCAAATAGGGATGTTATATTATCCAATTAACATGCATACATCATATACTTGCATACATTCCCATACATCTCATGCATTCATAGATAATAAATAAATATGGTATGATCATGGACTTTTCTAACGGATTGAATTCTGAGCCATCAAGAATTGAATCAGGGCATTCCTAGGTGCATTTCATTCATTCATATTACAAGAGTTGCTGAAGGAGTACATAATCAACACTTGATATTGAATTCCTCCCACTGGTCCCACTAATGCTCTGGACCTCCTTGATCTTCTTGCAATCCAATTACATAGTAATCCTTGGCATACCAAGGTGAATTTACAAGAACTAAATAAATGAAATTATAACCCAAAATTATTACAACCTTAATAATACATGGCCAAAAATAAATTAAAATAAATTAATTAATTTACAACCCAAAGAAACATAAAAGAAATAAATCCAATCATATTAGTCTTTTATAGTCCATGATCATCCATCATGCATATCACTATTTAACAATTAAATAAAACATACATACTTAAATTAAATTGAATATCTCATATTCAACTTAAAATTAGATTTGAATATGATTCAAACAAATTTAAAAATTCAGATTTGAATCACATTCAAACAAATTTAAAATTCATATTTGAATCACATTCAAACAACTTTAAAAATTTAGATTTGAATCACATTCAAACAACTTTAAAAATTCAGATTTGAATCACATTCAAACAATTTTTAAAATTTATATTTGAATCAAAATTTAATTGTGTGAATAAAACTCTAATTAAGCAATTTAATTAGACATAAAATGGACATAATTATGAGCATTAGATTATACAATAATTGCACAAATATTGCCCAAAACCATGCGGACCATAAGGGATGAACAAACCTTGTGCACACATGGTGTCCCATCCAAGCTGCCACCTATCTTTGCAACCAGCAATGGATCTATCATCTCATAATCATACCACACAATTAAATCATATAAACAACAATCTAAATGGAAAATATAGTGGCTCTGATACCAATTGAAGGAATGAAAGCATGAAAAACATAAGTTTAGATCATTGAAATTCAAAATTTTTCATCTAGTGGTCACATGCATCATGCAATATTTATTTTTATGTATTTGATTTCAATGATAAACAGCATATTAAAACTCTTTTAATATATTTTTGGATCTACATTTGCCATTTAAGATTTTAGAATTAACAGATTAATCCATTAGAACCTTAAATTAGATCAAGAATAAGTGCACTAACCTTTTGATGCACTGCAGTGTATTTGGCACCTTTGGGATGCGCCTTTAGGACACCAGATGTTTTCTCTCTAGCTTATCCACACCAAGATCACCTATGGCAGCCCTTGAACATCTTCTAAAGCTTTTTCTATGAATTAGAAAATTAAGTTTTTCCTTTTGAGAGATTACAGATGTAAACAGGACACTAGAAAAAATTTCTAGTATTTTTAATTTAAGAGATTGTTTACTAATCTCTTTGAATTGATGAGAGATGAAGAAGAAGAGGGGAGAGGGCAGCCAAGGGTGGCGGCATAAAGAGAGAATGGCAACTTTTGTATTTTTTTCTTTCATCCTTACACTTATATAGCTAGGTCACCACTTAAAACCCTTGCCACATGTCACCTTCTGATTGGCTCTAGGTTTTAATTGACCCAATCACATTGTGCCAAGTGTCAAACCAATATTTAATCTTGAATTTAATCATCTTACATGATTAAAAGATATTTGGCAAGCTTATGTGTAGCTCCATGTGTCACCATCTCATGGTGTCACATGTCACCCTGTGAAATGACCAAAATACCCCTGTGTCTTAATTTTGAGTTCTTAACCCAAAATAATTATTTCTCTTCTTTTAATCAATTTATATCAAATATAAATTAATTAATTAATCTCTATTAATTAATTTTTTATTAATTAAATTCATATTTAAATACTTTAAATATAAATTTAACTTATACTATACATCCAATAACCTAGATTTGGTTTCAAGCCATGCTAGGGACTTTGTAATCTAATTGCAGACCAAACCTATTTAATTAATCAATTAAACTCTTTAATTAATTAATTAAATCATATTTAATTTGGTGATTACTTGTGTATATGTGTGACTTACTAGGCTCATCACTAATTGGCAATGAGACATGATATCAACTCTTAATATCATCAGACTCTTTCTTACCATAAATGATTTCTCTAAATCATTTTATGCACCTCATAGACTATGGTTAACACCTAGCATAACATGCCATAGCCACCCAATTAGTAATAAGGTTTACTTTAAATAAACCTATAATCATATGTTACCATGCACTAGAATCTCTCTGTTACAAAATCCCAATTTGAGCTGGAGTCATGGTTTATGTCAAATCCCATTTGCTATGAATATTATGTTCTCTTTTAATTCTAGTTCTTGATTAAAAAGATTTTTCTCATCAGAAACTCTTTTCTGATTAAATCTATTTGTCCTGGCCAGGAACTTGAAACATCAAGAACACTTAAATGAACATAGGATTTTATCCCTATTTACTTAGAGGAACAGATTCCATCTTGATCAACACCTACCTCCATATATAAATAGTAGGAGCCAACACATGCCCATATACCAATACACAGTATAAGTATGAAAGCAGTATCAAACTCAAACCACCTATATATAAGATAACTGTGCTATTTTAGGTCTAAAGATTATATGCACTGATATGATTTATGACAATACATTGACAAGAGTAAATTCAATGTGCTTGTCCTAAATGTCCATAGTTCAACCTACTTATCATGTATAAGTGCCTATCATGTTTGTTATATGGCATGAGACTCACCATTGCATCTTATTTATATCTCATATAAATAACTTGGGAACAAACATGAATACAATCTTTCTGGATAAGTCATGTCCTTATTGTGAATTATCCTCGATTGTGAACCTATTTATGATACTTTGTGCTAGAAATACTGTCACTCATATTCTTAATAACTTAAGAATAGAATTTCTAACAAAATATCAATAGACCTTTTCTATTACACATAAATATATTATGTAAATGGAAAAGTGAAAATGTCTTTTATTAATAAAACATGTACAAGATACATACTAAATGATATGCTCTAGGGCATACTACTAACATATCCAGTAGTTCCTGTAACTTCAAACTTTTAACTCTCTCATCAAAGAGGTGCCATCCTATGTGGAGCAATGCAAATTGGTGCAGTACCCGACATAACCTCTATAGTAAACTCCACCTCTCTCTCAGGTGGCAAACCCGCAACTCTTCCGAAATACATTCGGACAATCACATACAGTGGGGATGTCTGGTAAGCTCGTGCTAGTCTTCCTGATGTCAACCACATGTGCTAAGAAAGCCTCACAGCCTTTTCTTATCAATCTTCCGTCCGTGGTTGATATGATGGTAGAAAGACAACCCGTACTTTCACACACAACTGTAATTTCATCACGATCTACTTTATGTATAGAAATCCTCTTCAACCGAAAATCTACCATCACTTGATGACGTGATAACCAATCCTTTCCTAATATCACATCAAACTCATGGAATGGTATTCCAATCAAGTTAGCTGGAAACTCATAACCTCAGATTCTCGTGAGGACAACCCTTATAAACCTTCTTCACCATGACACTATGGCCTAAAAGGTTAGTAACTTTTATGTCCTCCTCTAACTCCTCTATCCTGCACTTCAATCATCCTGGCAAGATAATACACACATATGAATGTGTAGAGTCAAGATCAATCAGTGCACATACTAACATGTCATAAAGAGAAAATGTACCTCTAATGATATTTGTTGGATCTAGCTCCTCCCGAGTCCTCATAGCATAAACACGAGGTGCTACCCTGACCTCCTACCTCTAGACTGTCTCTGCAGTAGGCCTCTGTGATGTACCACCTATATCAGGCCTCACAAGTCTTCTACCCCTCTGTGCTATTGGGGTAGACCTCTGTCTGGGGTGGAGCAGTTGAAGCACTAGCACTTCTCTGTGGACAATCCTTCAAGAAGTGATCCGTAGACCCACATCTAAAGTATCCCCCAATCAATAGTCTACACTTTCCTTGGTAGCTCCTTCTGCAATGTGTGTAAGGTAGTATTGGGGCTGATCCCCATGTAGCTACACCCAGAGAACTACCCACTGATGCACTGCATCGCCCTCCTCTCCTCGTGAGCAAACCGAGATCTCTACTTGCCTCGACTCGAGTCCGACTCGAGACTCCTTGGGCTTCTTACTACGCATGGTCACTGAACTGCATCGACTAGATCCATAACCCCTCTTGCTCGCCTATCCTCCTAGATCGCTTCTTCATCTCCGACTTTCCACATTTATAGTTGATGTTATTAACAAAGAGAAGTCAGTAAAGTGGCGAGATGTAACTATCAATCTGATGCTGTCATTTAGTTCGTCCTCAAACCTCCTGCATTTATCAACCTCTGTGGGCATTATCACCAATGTATATGTAACACCCCTAAGTTCTAGAGTGCTCTATCGCCCGGTGACTGTCATTCCTGACAATAGGATGCCTAGAACTGCATTTCGATATGAGTGAGGAGACATAAAATAATGAAATACAAGAAAAGAAAATACAAGAAAAACAAAGGAAAAATAATAGCAAAGAAATGTAACCAAGTTAAGCGAGCCGAAAAACCTAGCGATGGGTGACCACACCGAAGTCACTACAGGACCGTTGACTAGTCCTCGGATCATGGAAACCCTGGAAAATATTTTTAGGACTCCAATAAATATTTATTGAAGTATAAATATCATTAGAAATATCAAAGAAAAATTAAATAATTAGTACAAAGAAAAGTGAGAAATCAAAAAACGAACAAAACTCTGTTACTCAAAAATCTGAATGCAACCCAACAGGCATTATGGTCATTTGACATCCCGAATTGTCTTTTGACCTAAATTTCCATTAAAAATAAATAATATTACACTTAGAAAATAAAATGAAAAATTAGTTTAGTGGTACCTAATACAAATAGCTAAAATCATGGGTTAATGTGGAATAAATGAACAATTGGCTTATTATATGATTATTTGGAGTTAGTGGACCATTAAAGGATTAATTAAACACATAGTGGGGCAGGTGTACATCCATTATCCAAGGCAGAAACTTCATCTTCTCCATTGTACCAAAGTTGCCGTGAATGAAGGGAGAGGAAACTCCATGGACATTTTCATGCAAGCTTGATCCATCCTTCCATTTCAACTCCAAACACTTGAGTTCCTTCATTAAAGTTTGTCTACTCATCACAAGGAAGAGTTTGATACCAAATTTGAGAGGTTTAAGCAAGGTTTAATAAGCTCCAACCATAAGGTAAGTTAGTGTTTTTGAAGATAGCTTTGTTAAGTTTTGTGTGCATGTTATGGGTGTTGGTTTTGTGAAGGAAAATTTTGAGTTTGAAGAGTTATTGTTGTGTTCATTTTGGACAGCCATGGAGTCATGTATTTGATGAGATATTTGTGCATATATTTGATGAGAAATGGTGTTGATCATGATGATTTAATAACCTAGTGAATTACTTCATATTTATATGGTGATTTTTGGCACTTGGATGAGAATTGATGAATTATAGGGCAATTTGGTGTTGAAGAAGATTTCGGCAGCTTGGGGACACTTGAATAAATGTATATATTCATGAAGGTGTTGGCAGAATATTGACATGGAAGTTTGATGGATATGTATATAGATTGATTGTGTAAAGTATATGCAAAAATTTGTAATGGTTAGGTGTGTATGTGATTGTACTTAGAACTTGTAAATTGAGTGTTAATTGGTGTATTGAGGATAATTGTAATCTGCCCAAAATAATGTTAATGTAAAGTAGATTATACTGTGGTTAATGTACCAAAACAGATTGGTAGGGAAGTGAACCAAATTGCAAGGTATATGTGTGTTTGAAGTGGGGTGTGAAATGCATATTGAGGGCAGTGTACATTTTAGCCCATAACCTGAAATGTGTAACCTCAATTGGTATGAGACCAATTTGAGGTGAAACTAGGCACAAAATGTGCCAACTTTTATTGAGAAACCATACCAAAATTCTGCTTGCAAGGTGATGTGAAAATGAACAATTCGGATTAGGTACACTTGAGACCTAAAAACTGACCATTTGGGCAGCAGTGAGTATTTAGGCCATAACTCACTCAAAACAGGTCCAATTGACCTGAAATTTTAACCATGAATAGCTAAGACCCATACCTACAAGTCTTATGAAGACACCAAAGCCCATAAATGACCATAAGCAAGTCAAACAACTTGCACAAGTTCGGGTCCAAAACTGGCTGAACCAGAATTGACCAATTTGACCTAAAATTGACCTAAAATGGTACCATTTGACCAGCAATAGTATAATGACCATAACTCGGTCTACTTAACTCGGATTGACCTGAAATTTTGCCCCGCGTGCAATAAGACCTAGATCTACAAGTTTGTAGTTTCGACCGAGACCCAAAACCGAGGGAACTAGATCGTCCGGTTAGGTCAAACCAGTGTCCCTAATCCAAAGAATTTGCATTAAAATGCACTAAGCAAGGAAATGACTTTCAGAAACATACCAAACCTAAAACCCTATCGAATATGACATGTTAATGACACTAAGACCTAATTTACCTAGAACACGCCGAGGGTCGGTATATTAGGTGATTAAGCAAATAAAGGTATTCAAAGGAATTGTTTATCGAACATTATCGTTAGAGGCAAATTAATTTAGGATCAAACACTTCAAATTGTGTTTCGCTAACAAGGACTCAAAGAAAAGGGAAGGAAACACCGAGTCCGCACTGTGGGGACAACCATCGAGGTTTGTGCACAACAACTATTTCTTTTGAATTTTTCAATTGAAATAAATATTGACTATTTGTACATTATTGTTTTAAATTGTGGAAATGTGTTTGAATGGATATTTATTGCTTGAAAAGCATTGTAAATGATTTGAAATCGTGAGAAATTGTTTGAATGATATTGATGGATACTCATTGCTTAAAAATGCATTGTAAATGGTTTGAAATATTGGAAAAATTGGTTTAGTATGATTTGTGAAAATTGAATTTAATTATGAATTGTGTTGCCATTTTGTGAATGAAATTATTACTTGGGAAATTTATTGATTCTCACGAATCATTTGAATAAAATGTTTGGAATTGGTTTTGTGTTCACACTTAGCATGACATTATCATATCATTCCTTCTCCATTTATGGAGTTGTGATCGTTTATTTCCTTATCCAGTTATGGTGTCGTGATTGGTTATTTTTAAGTGTGTGGTTTACTAGTTGAGGTGATCGGATGAGTACTCATTATATAGCTAGCTCCCTTCCTCATTGATTTCGATTAGTGGGGTTGTGATTGCTTTGTCGTGGTGTACAACGCGGCATTGATCGGAAATTTGTGTCATGGCTTAAGTTGTGAATGAATTGGCAACACTGTATTCTTAAATTATTTGACTAAATTGTGTTATTATGCGATTTGATAATTTAGAAATGGAGTTTAAATTTTATTGACATTTACATCGCCTTTTGAATTTAACTATGTTTCGACATCGAGATTTAATGTGATATTGTGTTAAATTCTTTATGACATTTATTGTCTTGAATTTAATTATGGTTTTACATATCCATCATTTATTTGAATTATGAATTGCGATTTAAACTTGTATTTGGTTAATGTTGTGCACCACTGAGACATTGTCTCAGCGATAGCTTTTTATTGCTGTCGCAGGTAGAGAGACAGACAGGGCAGCAGACTAGGCTGCTAGTACCGTCAGCGAGAGATTTTCGAGTATAATGAGTATACCAGTATTTTGCATTTTGTAATCAGATTGTATGACATCGTATGTACATTTTGTTTTTGGTTTTGAGCAGCTTGTAAATTCAAATTGTACCTTGAAGTTGTAAATTAATTATGAGTTATTTGACTTGTAATAATTGTATTATATTTCCTTATCTCAGACTTGAAAATTTTCTATGGAATTGAGTTGATAAATTGTTGTGTTGAGAAATGTATTGGAGTTGAGATTTGGAAAATTTTTGAAGTGCTTTTTACAGGTTTTCTGAAGAACTGTTTTGTCCAAAATACAGATGGCACTTTGCCAAAATTTTTACAGGAATTCCAAATAAACCAAATGAGTTAGTTGTTTCACTTCAGTTCACCAAAGTAGTTAATAACTAAAAATAGTGCTCACCACTGTAAAAGAAGTAAGAAAAGTTTTTAAAATCCCTTGTAGTGTATTTAATGGGTTATCAGTAGACGGAGTTGGTAATTCATTAGGTATACTACGGGATCATGTTATGCCTTACAGAGGGGTAGGGTGTGACATGTTTTGGTGGTATCAGAGCAAAGTTTTTAAATTCTGTTTTCACCTGTTACTTGAATATTCTTTCTTTATAGTACAACTGCTCAATATCATTGTTTGATACATACAGTACATTACATTATAAAAATGCACTAACGAGAGGAAATCTCCTTGTGTGATTTGTTCAGGAGAGCTAAAATCCTCGAATTGACTATGGAAGAGGGTGATCGTTCAGTCGATCAATCTATTGAGGCTGAGGTGCAAGGGGATGCCCCAGGCCTACATAATGTTAGTGGTTCAAGAAGACCACCTCCCGCAGCATCGCAGCTCGCTTCGCCGCCAAAGAGATGGTCAGAATGTTCCAACAAATGGTCGGTAATGCACCTACTCAAGTCCCAATACATGCATACCGCAGGTACAACCACGCCTCCTACGAGGCAAGATGACAAATTGATGAAGTATGGGGCTACAGAGTTTAAGGACAGAGATCCTCTAGAAGTCGAACAATGGTTAGAGAGGATGGATAGGGTATTCAAGAAACTGCATTGCACAGAGGAGCTCGATTCGAATACTCAGATTCTATTACAGGGGATGCTTATGATCGTGGAAAACTATTCCCCACACCGTAGAACCAGCAGTGCTAACCTGGAATGATTTCCTCAGGGAATTCAGACAGAAATATGTCCCTGATGCTTATGTAGACCAGAAACTGCAAGAATTCCTAAGTCTGAAACAGGGGGGCAGATCAGTGGCTGAGTATGAAAGAGAATTTTCCCGCCTTAGCCATTATGCAGTAAGTCTACTTGCTACCAGCAGGGAGAGATGCAAGAGGTTTGAAACTGGCTTGAAGCCCAGTATCAGAGTACAAGTAATCGGCTTCAAACACACTAACTTCTCTGAACTTATTTCTCAAGCTCTAGAGTTGGAAAGAATTGAGTTTGAGACTGCTCCTGAGAAAAAGAGATCAGAGAAGACAGAGAAAGAGGAAAAAACAGTAGAACAGAGTTCCAGTGGTCCTACTGGAAAGAGGAAGAACTATGAGGGACACAGCAGAGGTGGTAAGAAGTCTGGTAGGGGAAGACATTCAGATGTAAACCTCCTCTATCCGGTCAAGACAAGACTGAGATTCCTACGATTCCGGAGAATGTGAAAATTGTTGAAGATATCATGGTGGGATATGCTATAAGGCTATTGGAGCCTCAAGTTATAACTGTGGAGGCACAGACACTTTGCCAAGGACTGCACTCAAGAGTCGAGAGTTGGACCACCTCCTACTACCGCAGTATGGTCACCCAGAGCCCCGTCACTAAGTTCACAACCACCTAGCAGAGGTAGAGGCAGGGGTAGAGGTAGCTCAAAGAGCAGCCAAGGCACAAGAAACACCTGAGCAAGACAAAGGCTCCAACGTAATGTATGCAATGAGATAGAGGGAAGAGGCCGAGACATCTGATGTTGTGGCTGGTACCTTCTCAACTTTTAACCAAGATGTGTTTGTGTTATTTGATCCGGGTTCTACCCATTCTTATGTGTGTGCTAGCATCATTTATTGCATTATGTTCCATGTACAAAATGGACTTTGAGGTGCTAGTAACAAGTCCGCTAGGACAGAGGTCGTGGAAATAAATTTTGATGCATTAGTGATTAGTCCTTTAGGATAAGGATTGTGATAATAAGTGAAATTAGTTTTGAAGAGTTTATCAATAAAAGTATTTCCTGACACACTATAAATTATAAAGCTAATTGGCGATCCTACTTAATGTAAGGCAAGAGGACGTAAAAGTAAGTTACAGACATAGAATTGCTCTAGATGAAGGCAAAGATGTTACTATTAGTAATTGTTAATGGATATTGTAATCAGAATAAGTCTTGATATCGTTGAATCTTAAAAGGACAAAGGATAGGAAAGTTTGATCTATTGGGATGTATTGTAGTAACTATGCAATCTTCTTGATTGTTTATACTGTAAACTGCGGATAACAAAACTAACTTGAGATTATTGTGTAGAGCTACGTACTATCTGATAGTACACCTAGATGAGGATAGTTGCCAATGGCATCTGTTTTTGTATAGTTATGCTAGGACATAATTTAATTGTTAGAAATAAGTTTTAAAATCCTACTTAGGGATCTAAAACTCAAAAGTTAGAATATCGAAAGGTTATAGTTCGATACAAAAGAAAGTAAGTTATAAAATATTGACAGATAAAAAGAGTTATGGAAGTAGAGATTTGAACAGTTGATTCATATATAACAAAGAAATATTACTAATGTGAGGAAGACGATGGACCAGAATGGTCAGAGGACCAATGACTGATGAATGATTCTAACATGACCTCAAGGGTCATTCAAGAAGGAACATGAATCGAAATATTAGACAGGACAATAGTAAGAGAAGATTAGTGTTATACAAACAAATTAAATGTTGTATTAGATTGTTAAAAGTCTTATTCAAATTTGAGGAAAAGAAGACTATACGATCATATAGAAAGGAGAAAATAAACGATGACTATCGTGAAGATGGTTATTGGGTAAAATTTCATGGACGAAATTATTTTAAGGGGGGGCGCGAGAATTGTAACACCCTAAGTTCTAGAGTGCGCTCATCGCCCGGTGACTGCAAGGTCCTGACACCTAGGATGCCTAGAACCGCATTTGATATGAGTGAGGAGACATAAAATAATGAAATACAAGAAAAGAAAATACAAGAAAACAAAGGAAAAATAATAGCAAAGAAATGTAACCAAGTTAAGCTGAGCCGAAAACCTAGCGATGGGTGATCAGACGAAGTCACTACGTGGACCGCTGACTAGTCCTCGGATCATGGAAACCCCGAAAATATTTTTAGGACTCCAATAAATATTTATTGAAGTATAAATATCATTAGAAATATCAAAGAAAAATTAAATAATTAGTACAAAGAAAAGTGAGAAATCAAAAAACGAACAAAACTCTGTTACCAAAAATCTGAATGCAACCCGAACAGGCATTATGGTCATTTGACATCCCGAATTGTCTTTTGACCTAAATTTCCATTAAAAATAAATAATATTACACTTAGAAAATAAAATAAAAATTAGTTTAGTGGTACCTAATACAAATAGCTAAAATCATGGGTTAATGTGGAATAAATGAACAATTGGCTTATTATATGATTATTTGGAGTTAGTGGACCATTAAAGGATTAATTAAACACATAGTGGGGCAGGTGTACATCCATTATCCAAGGCAGAAACTTCATCTTCTCCATTGTACCAAAGTTGCCGTGGAATGAAGGGAGAGGAAACTCCATGGACATTTTCATGCAAGCTTGATCCATCCTTCCATTTCAACTCCAAACACTTGAGTTCCTTCATTAAAGTTTGTCTACTCATCACAAGGAAGAGTTTGATACCAAATTTGAGAGGTTTAAGCAAGGTTTAATAAGCTCCAACCATAAGGTAAGTTAGTGTTTTTGAAGATAGCTTTGTTAAGTTTTGTGTGCATGTTATGGGTGTTGGTTTTGTGAAGGAAAATTTTGAGTTTGAAGAGTTATTGTTGTGTTCATTTTGGACAGCCATGGAGTCATGTATTTGATGAGATATTTGTGCATATATTTGATGAGAAATGGTGTTGATCATGATGATTTAATAACCTAGTGAATTACTTCATATTTATATGGTGATTTTTGGCACTTGGATGAGAATTGATGAATTGTAGGGCAATTTGGTGTTGAAGAAGATTTCGGCAGCTTGGGGACACTTGAATAAATGTATATATTCATGAAGGTGTTGGCAGAATATTGACATGGAAGTTTGATGGATATGTATATAGATTGATTGTGTAAAGTATATGCAAAAATTTGTAATGGTTAGGTGTGTATGTGATTGTACTTAGAACTTGTAAATTGAGTGTTAATTGGTGTATTGAGGATAATTGTAATCTGCCCAAAATAATGTTAATGTAAAGTAGATTATACTGTGGTTAATGTACCAAAACAGATTGGTAGGGAAGTGAACCAAATTGCAAGGTATATGTGTGTTTGAAGTGGGGTGTGAAATGCATATTGAGGGCAGTGTACATTTTAGCCCATAACCTGAAATGTGTAACCTCAATTGGTATGAGACCAATTTGAGGTGAAACTAGGCACAAAATGTGCCAACTTTTATTGAGAAACCATACCAAAATTCTGCTTGAAAGGTGATGTGAAAATGACCAATTCGGATTAGGTACACTTGAGACCTAAAAACTGACCATTTGGGCAGCAGTGAGTATTTAGGCCATAACTCACTCAAAACAGGTCCAATTGACCTGAAAATTTAACCATGAATAGTTAAGACCCATACCTACAAGTCTTATGAAGACACCAAAGCCCAGAAATGACCATAAGCAAGTCAAACAACTTGCACAAGTTCGGGTCCAAAAACTGGCCGAACCAGAATTGACCAATTTGACCTAAAATTGACCTAAAATGGTACCATTTGACCAGCAATAGTATAATGACCATAACTCGGTCTACTTAACTCGGATTGACCTGAAAGTTTGCCCCGCGTGCAATAAGACCTAGATCTACAAGTTTGTAGTTTCGACCGAGACCCGAAAACCGAGGGAACTAGATCGTCCGGTTAGGTCAAACCAAAGGTCCCTGATCCAAAGAATTTGCATTAAAATGCACTAAGCAAGGAAATGACTTTCAGAAACATACCAAACCTAAAACCCTATCGAATATGACATGTTAATGACACTAAGACCTAATTTATCTAGAACACGCCGAGGGTCGGTATATTAGGTGATTAAGCAAATAAAGGTATTCAAAGTGAATTGTTTATCTAACATTATCGTTAGAGGCAAATTAATTTAGGATCAAACACTTCAAATTGTGTTTCTGGCTTAACAAGGACTCAAAGAAAAGGGAAGGAAACACTGAGTCCGCACTGTGGAGACAATATCGAGGTTTGTGCACAACAACTATTTCTTTTGAATTTTTCAATTGAAATAAATATTGACTATTTGTACATTATTGTTTTAAATTGTGGAAATGTGTTTGAATGGATATTTATTGCTTGAAAAGCATTGTAAATGATTTGAAACTGTGAGAAATTGTTTGAATGATATTGATGGATACTCATTGCTTAAAAAGCATTGTAAATGGTTTGAAATTGTGGAAAAATTGGTTTAGTGTGATTTGTGAAAATTGAAGTTAATTATGAATTGTGTTGCCATTTTGTGAATGAAATTATGACTTGGGAAATTTATTGATTCTCACGAATCATTTGAATAAAATGTTTGGAATTGGTTTTGTGTTCACACTTAGCATGACAGTATCATATCATTCCTTCTCCATTTATGGAGTTGTGATCGTTTATTTCCTTCTCCAATTATGGAGTCGTGATTGTTTATTTTTCACTATCTGTTTTACTAGTTGAGGTTATCTGATGAGTACTCATTATATAGATAGCTACCATCCTCATTGATTTCGATTTGTGGGGTTGTGATTGCTTTGTCGTTGTGTACAACTCTGCATTGATATGAAATTTGTGTCATGGCTTAAGTTGTGAATGAATTGGCAACATCAGATTCTTAAATTATTTGACTAAATTGTGTTATTATGCGATTTGATAATTTGTGAAATGGAGTTTAAATTTTATTGACATTTACTGTCATTTTTGAATTTAACTATGTTTCGACATCGAGATTTAATGTGATATTGTGTTAAATTCTTTATGACATTTATTGTCTTGAACTTAATTATGGTTTTACATATCCATCATTTATTTGAATTATGAATTGCGATTTAAACTTGTATTTGGTTAATGTTGTGCACCACTGAGACATTGTCTCAGCGATAGCTTTTTATTGCTGTCGCAGGTAGAGAGACAGACAGGGCAGCAGACTAGGCTGCTAGTACCGTCAGCGAGAGATTTTCGAGTATAATGAGTATACCAGTATTTTGCATTTTGTAATCAGATTGTATGACACTGTATGTACATTTTGTTTTTGGTTTTGAGCAGTTGTAAATTCAAATTGTACCTTGAAGTTGTAAATTAATTATGAGTTATTTGACTTGTAAAAATTGTATTATATTTCCTTATCTCAGACTTGAAAATTTTCTATGGAATTGAGTTGATAAATTGTTGTGTTGAGAAATGTATTGGAGTTGAGATTTGGAAAATTTTTGAAGTGCTTTTTACAGGTTTTCTGAAGAACTGTTTTGTCCAAAATACAGATGGCACTTTGCCAAAATTTTTACAAGAATTCCAAATAAACCAAATGAGTTAGTTGTTTCACTTCAGTTCACTAAAGTTTTTAATACCTGTAAATAGTGCTCACCACTGTAAAAGAAGTAAGAAAAGTTTTTAAAATCCCTTGTAGTGTATTTAATGGGTTATCAGTAGACGGAGTTGGTAATTCATTAGGTATACTACGGGATCATGTTATGCCTTACAGAGGGGTAGGGTGTGACAGTATATCCACTAAGTCTCATGAATTTTCGCTCATATTCAGAGACTGTAAGATGCCTCTGTCTCAATGCCAGGAATTCTCTTCTTCTTGCCTCTAAATATACATGGTTGATATATTTCTTCCTGAACTCTGCCAAAAGAAATCCTGTGTGATCTCAGGCAGTCAGATCACTCGACATCGCCACCCAAAGACCGATACAAATCCTCTTAAAGTAGTGATAGAGCACACTCCAATCCGCCGCCTGGGTGCAAAGGTAACTACTGCAATACCCACTTTGTCCTCTCTAGCCAATCATCTGTGGTAGCTAGATCATCCTCCTTCTTACCCTTGAAATCAACTACCTCATATTTTTATAGTCTCTAATGGGACCTCTGCATGCCTTACGGCCATAGGGGTGGTGGTGGTCGCATGTGGTGGTGGTCGTGGCTATGGTCGAGGCCAGGAGGTGGAGGTGGCTATGACTGAGCTATGGCTCCAGTGACCTGACAGAACAATTGTGTCATCTATTCTAGGAAGGCCTGTTGTGCTCTACCCGTAGCACCCAAAGATGACTCGGCTCTGCTGCTTCGCTCCCTATTAGGAGCAAAGTGTGTGTGACTCTCTACCTTCTCCTCGACGGCCTAAGAGACCCATGCTCTAAAGGATCGATGCTATCGATCCTATAAAATAGACAAAGAATAAATCTGCATTAGTGTCACCTTGACTCTAATTAAAGGCCCATGCATGTTAGGCATACTATATCCTTCTATCTATCTAGGTCTATGACTACCTAAACCATTGCTTTAATACCACTAAATGTGATGCCCTTATCCGCCTATAGTGTAGTCAAGTAAAACGTGCCACGCTCGTGCCTGAGCACCCTATCTTATCTTGTCCCGCCCATTGTTAATTTTAAACTTCATAGAAAATATGTGGTCAATTTTTTTATTTCTATGGAGACCCTGATGTAACCTCCTTTGTTTTATAAGCATCCGTGGGTTATACTATTCAATTGCTCAAATTAATTTAGATCCATTTATCTTGTCATGTATCACATTATTCGTAGTTGATCGTAAATTTCAAGAATCTAATATAACTCATTCATATGGAAATTTATATACAAAAATTCGCAAGCTTTATTTACAATGTAACACTCCTAATTGCATAGCATGGTATATTTTACTATTCCTGACCTGTCACCTGCATAAGTAAAAGGATTAGAACCACACTTAAGACAACTAGATAAGCTCTAAACACAAATTATTAGTAATTGTCAAATAGTTAAGTATAAATAAGAAAAACAAAATACAAGAAGTTAAATGAGCCGAGAGTCATAGCGATGGGTGACCTTATCAGGAAGGACTGCGAAGTCGATTTAAACTCTAATTTCAAACTGTAAAATATGACACCGCGGCCTTAGGACTATTACGAACATAGTGGAAAAGAGAAAACCACAAAAAAGAGTTGTTAAGCCGGTTACATAATTAGGTCCGGGATCTAGAAGAAATATTAAATTATTTGCAAACTAGGTCGAACCAATAAGGGCAATTTGGTCAAGTGGCCCTCGAGTCGACTCGACTGATCACAAATAAAATCGAGAAAAGAAAATTTCAGTCAAATTAAATTAATGAACTAAAGAAAAATAAATCAAAAAAAAAAAGAGGAAAAAGAGAAAGTGAAAAAGTGATTACATCATGCATGACATCATGCATGATGCGATAAATCTTATAATTAAAATTTTAATTTTTTGGATAATTTTTGGTCTTACTAAAGGGTAAAAAATTATAAAAGAAAAAGACAAAAAAAAAAAAAAGAGTTGCCTTCTTCAAATTGCCGTGACCTCTCTCTCTCTTCTCTCCCTCTCAAAACCTCCACGGAAGCTCATTTGTGAGCTTGAAGAAAATAAAATCCCACCATAGAAAATTCAATTACCCTAACTAAACTTTGTTTGGGCAACTAGAAAAGAAGATTAAACGAGAAAGAAAGAAGAAAAAATTGAAGAAACTAAAGATTGGAAAGCTATACCAAGTGTCGCAAGGGATTTTGCGGTCGCCTGGATGATCACTCACCGAAGTGGGAAAAGTGAGGAGTCGCCACCTTAGTTTTGAGGGAAACTAAAGAAAACCATTTGGGAAAATAAATTACAAATAAAACCACTTCAAGACAGAGATTCTAGGTTCGGGGTCTGTAAACGGGTGGGGAAGGTGTTAGGCACCCCACCTCGTCCCTTAATAAGGGTAAGTAGATTTAATTTTATGCCTTTATAAATTAGTTAAGAAGGCTTGATAGAAATGTTAATCCTTTTTTCAAAAGGAAATTTTGATCTTTCACTAAATTCGATCACCTGATACACAAGTAACTGAGACCACCTTAGTGAATTGATGTTACGAATTTTTTAGTTCTGAGATTATTTTTCGTGCTGGTTAAGATTTGGTGTTAGAATCTGATAAGAACTCTCCTCCGATCTCTTTTAAGTTATTTATTGTATTTGGAGGGAGATCGGATAAGAACCCTCCTCCGATCTCCTCTATACATATATTAAAAATTTTAAGTTGAAACCGGATAAGAACTCTCCTCCGATCTCTTTTAACGTTTATTAAAATTTTGAGGGGAGACTGATAAGAACCCTCCTACGATCTCCTTTAGACGTTTATTAAAATTTTTGAGTTGAGACCGGATAAGAACTCTCCTCCGATCCCTATTTAATGTTTATTAAAATTTTAAGTTGAGACCGGATAAGAACTCTCCTCCGATCTCTTTCAGATTGACAGGAGCCTGAAAAGGACTTTTCCGATCTCCCGAATTTTAATTTCAGCTACATATTATAAGAGCCTAAAACTAAGACCTTCCATGTGGTCATTTTACCAATACCTATTAATGAACGATCTATTCTGTTTCGTTTACTTTGTTTTTATTCCACTTTATAGCATCTTGCCAAATTGTTGTTTACATCAGCCTAATGATTTGGCTATTTTCCTGACGAAGTGTACTTAACAAGATACCGAAGGCCGATGATTAATGAAGGAGGAGTTGCAAGACTCGACCCATGATCCCATTCCTTCGGATGGCCCTTTTCTGTCCCCGATTTTCTTTCTATTTTACTAAAGCGCCTTGTGGGTTTTCACTTTCTTTTCGCCCATTCGACTGAGCGCCTTTCGGTTTTAACCCCTAGTTTTTTTTTTTTTTTTTTTAAAGGCCATTCCCTGCAAATCTCATAATAAAGTACGTGAGGTTATCAATTTTCGAATTCAAATCTTATGGCAAAAATTTTAACTAATCAATAACGCATTAAACAAAGAGAAAGGATAGTATTTGAAAAGTGAGTAAACAGGAAAACAAAAGCGTATGAATAAAGTATAATTTTATTATGGCTTTAGGAAAATAGGGATATACTTTCAAAGGAAAAGGAAGGGTACAAGGATAGATCTCACATATTCCTTATAGTTGGTTTTGAAGTCTTTAACCGCCATTATTTTCAAGTTCTCCAAGCCTCATGCCGCGATGGCGCTCTCTCCATCCCTGCTTCATATCCTCTTCCTTATTTCTCCATTTTGGTTCTTGGGCGCCTTTCTGGTTTTCACCCCAAGTTTTTTTTTTTTTTTTTTGGGATGCCCTTTCGGTTTTCATCCTTCACTCATTTTATGCATAGTACCTCTTGACAAAGGTTTCAGATTTACAGTGTCTCTGAATTCATCACCGCCCATGTGGGTCAAGATCAAGGCTCCTCCAAAATGCCTTTTAACCACATAGGGTCCTCATAGGTTGGTGACCATTTGCCCTGGATCGCTTTGGTTCGCAGCACTTTCTTTAGTACTAGGTCCCCGGTTGGAATTCGCATAAAGTGACACCTTTATCAAATGCCCTAGCCATTCTCCTCTCGTATAATTGCCCATGACATGTCATTGTTAATCATTTCTCGCCCAAAGAAGTTTAATCGATCCAACCTTGATCGATCCATTCTCGATTCATCAATTCCTCGATTCCTTCGTAATCCTTAAGGAAGGAATTTCGACCAATAGGTAATACTACTTCCATCCCATAGACCAAAGGAGTATGGAGTTGCCCTGCTGAGGTCCTCACTAAGTCCGTATGCATGAAGAGCGTAGGGGAGCATATCATGCCAATCCCTATATGTGACCGTCATTTTCCGAATTATCCTCTTGAGGTTTTTGTTTGCGGCTTCCACTGCTCCATTCATCTGGGGACGGTATGGGGAGGAATTAAGATGTCGGATTCTGTATTGATCACACGCTTCAACCTTTGGACCATTCAAGTTCTTGGCATTATCGCGATAATTTCATCTCGAGGCCATGCCGGCAGATGATGTTGCTTTTGAGGAATTTAAGAAACGTGTTTTATGGATGTGAGCATACGACGTTGCTTCGACCCATTTGGAGAAATAGTCAATGGCCACTAGGATAAACCTATGTCCACTGGATGCCTTGGGATTGATGGGACCAATCACATCGATGCCCCACATTGTGAAAGGCCAAGGTGAGATGAGGTTGAATAACTTGTGAGGTGGCACATTTATTGGATCCGCATAAATCTGACACTTATGGCACTTTCGGAAATACTCGATGCAGTCCTTTTCCATTGTGGTCCAAAAATATCCCCGTCGCATGATTTGCTTAGCCATCACG
The DNA here is from genome assembly GCF_030052815.1 of Hevea brasiliensis. Taxonomy (NCBI): domain Eukaryota; kingdom Viridiplantae; phylum Streptophyta; class Magnoliopsida; order Malpighiales; family Euphorbiaceae; genus Hevea; species Hevea brasiliensis. The sequence continues at coordinate 25,478,950 of NC_079494.1, read as the reverse complement.
TGTCCATTGGCGTGAGTTGCACAATTTCCCTCATGAGTCTCAAAAAGGATTCTCTTTGCCTCTTTTGCATCTACACATCTCAATAATTCGCCGCTGGAGCTCCTCTTGTATAGGGTTTCTCCACTGGGGAAGTATCCCAATGCTAATCTCCGAATCATCTTCTTTTCATTTTTGCTTACCCCTGAGGGGAATTCTCTGGTTCTGCAGTAGACCAGGATATCATGATACCAAGGCTTTCCATCGGGCTCCTCTTCAACCATGAAGCAGTAAGTTGGCTCATCCCTTGCTTTAATCCTCAATGCTTGAGTCGTCTGCCCTTCTTCGATCTGAGCCATAACAGCTAGAGTAGCTAAGGCATCAGCAAATTGATTCTTGTCTCTGCTAAGATGGGTGAAAGAGATTTCTTCAAATTCCTTGATTAGCTCCAATAGGTACTTCTGATATGGGATCAGCTTGGGGTCTTTGGTTTGCCATTCTCCCTTGACTTGATAGATTATTAGAGCCGAGTCTCCGTACGCCTCCAACTTTCTGATTTTCATCTCGATAGCAGCTTGTAGCCCCATTACACAAGCTTCATATTCTGCGACATTGTTGGTACAGTCAAATCTCAACTTGACAGCTATCGGGAAGTGCTTTCCGTCTGGAGATACTAGTATAGCTCCGATTCCATTCCCGGATAAATTGACTGCTCCATCAAAATACATTTCCCATACATCGGCTGGCCCGACTTCTTCACAGTCTACCTCATTAATATGTTCATCAGGGAACTCGAAATCCAGAGCTTCGTAATCCTGGATAGGGTTTTCCGCTAGGAGGTCAGCAATCACGCTACCTTTCACCGCTTTCCGGGTCATGTAGACTATATCATATTGGGAGAGTATAACCTGCCACTTGGCTATCCTTCCTGGCACGAATGGGCTCTCGAATACATATCTGATAGGATCCATCCTGGAGATGAGCCATGTCTTGTGATTCAACATATAGTGCTTGAGGCGATTTGCTGTCCAGGCTAACGCGCAGCAAGTCTTTTCTAAGAAAGAGTACTTTGATTCACAATCATTGAACTTCTTGCTCAGGTAATAAATGGCCCTCTCTTTTCGGCCGGTATCATCATGTTGTCCCAAAACACATCCCATCGAAGTTCACTGGATCGCCATGTACAGATCAAAGGCCCGCCACAGTGGAACCAATATCGTGGATTTGATAGATACGCTTGATTTTCTCAAAAGCCTCTTGACAAACCAATCCCATTGAGTAGAGTTGTTCTTCCGAGTAATCAAAATAGGCTCACTTTGGCAAGAGATTAGAAATAAACCTCGAAATGTAGTTCACTTTCCTAAAAATCGCACCTCCTTTCTCGCTTTTGGGGATGGCATTTCTGAATAGCTCGACTTTGTCCGATCTACTTCTATCCCTTTCTCGCTACTATGAATCCCAACAACTTCCCGATCTAGCTCGAAAATGCATTTAGCAGGTTCACCTTCAAGTGGTATTTCCGAGCCTTCGAATACCCTCCTCATCACCGAACGTGGCTCTCTTCTCCTCGGATTTGATGATCATATCATCCACGATACCTCCACTTCTTTATGTATCATATCATGGAATAATGTGACCATTGCGCTACCGTAAGTAGCCCCGCATTTTTCAACCCAAGGGCATGACCCGATAGCAAAATACTCCCATTGAGTGATGAAAGCACTTTATCCTTGTCTTCTTCGCCCATTGGGATCCGATTGTACCTCGATGCCCCATCAATACACGAACACCGCCCAATCCCGCAAAGATTGTCAACTAACACATCAATGTGGGGAGAGGGAAATCGCTCTTCAAGCTAGCTTTATTAAGATCCCCGTAGTCAACGCACACTCGACTCTCCCGCCCTTCTTCATTACCGGACGACGTTAGCCACCCATTGGGGATATTTGACTACTTCCAAGAACCCGCCATATCATTTCGACTTCATCCCGAACCTTGAGTAGTGTGTCAGGATTCATTCTCCTTAGTTTCTACTTTACCAGAATCGTTCCTGGAATTAAGGGAATTTTGTGTGTTACTATCTGAGGGTCCAAACCCACCATATCATCATAGCTCCAGGAAAATACATCGAGAAATTCTTTAAGCAGATTGATCATATCTCCCAATTCTTCACTCTCTACTACCTTAAGTTCCTTTACTTCTTCCGTGCCCAAGTTTATTGTGTGCGCCTCGCCTCCACAAAGCTCGAGGGAGGGCTCATCCTTTTCACCGCCTTCTTGTGTAAGTTCTTCCTCGTAATCACTTGAAGTAATGGCGCTATGGGGATTTCAAAATTAACCAGAGGGATTTCAGTCTATTGGATTATTAGGTGTTAATTGATGAATGGTCCCAATAAGTAAAGAATAGAATGTGTTATAAGGATGGAATTAAAAAGGAAAGAAAGAGAGTATTGGATTTAAAATGCGCTATCAATTCATTAATATTAATGCCATAAGAAAAGGTCCATTTACAGTATTACACTTGTCACCATGGACAAAATGATCAAGTGTTGATAACCAAAGGAACTTTACTCGAGATTGAGTTCAGGGATATCCTCTGTTGTCCAGCTTGTCCAACTCCCGCCTCACCATTGGCGATACTAGGGCCTCATACAAGGAGTCCAGTTGGATGACATCGATGGATGGATCATCGGGTGATTCTTCTGTATTTGCCGGATGTTGAATGACCGGTTTGGTGAAGATCTCCGCGATTCTCGGGACTACTTTCATCTTTCCCATCTTCCGTCAAACCTCCGATCCCAAGCATTTTCCTCATCCGTAATCGCCCATCTACGAGGGCATCCTCCTCATATCCAAACCACTACGGCCCACCTTCCGAATAGCCTGGTATGGGTTCCACGATTCCTTGCAGGCGGTGCCCAAGCCTCTCCCTCTTGATACCCATTCCTCGACATCACTTTGGCCACCATAGCCATAGCCCCCTCCTTCCTGTATCTTGCGCTTAAGGGCCTAGAAAGAACTCTCCAACGATTCTCTACCGCTCCACATAAGGAAGTGATTGCGCTTGGTAACCAGATGGCTTCTTCGCCCTTACAGTTGATGATTTTGCCGCCCTTAATGTATTTGATCTTCCGTGCAAAGTCAAAGGAACAAAGATTCGCAGAATGGATCCATGGCCTTCCCAACAAAGATAGTGTAAGCCGCTCAATGTTCATCACCGAACGTGACATTGAAAGTACATGCACCGACTTGATTGGCAAGTCAATGTCTCCCAAGACCTTCTCCCGGTACCGCCAAAGGCTCTTACCACCATTGCACTCGACGATATACGATTGGTCGATCGCACCGCTAAGGTAGCGCTAGGCGACATTGAGGGTCGATCCATTATCGATGAGGACCTTGGCCACTATACAACCCTTACACTTCACGCTACATGTAGAGCTTTATTGTGCCCTAAGCTCGCGGGTCTACCACCTCTTCAAAAGGCTACAAAGCCGATGCCCGGATTTGTTCTACTATCTTCTCAAACCGCCTGAGTAATGCCTGGTTTACAAAGGCTTGATCCAGATTCTTTGTAAGGCTTGTCGTGGACTTCCGAGCTCAGATCGTTGATAATAGTGAAATTCAAGTGTGTTTTTCTCAACCGCCCACTACATCATACTCGCCTGCTTTCATTATTTGGAGCAGCAGCTTCTTCCTCTTCCTTGTGCTCAATGTGTTCTACTTCCTCGCTTTCTCAACCTCCTCTTCGTGTTTCTTAATGACTCTCCCATTTTTACTTTCCCTTTCTCCTCTCTCTTCTTCGCTCTCAGAACACCTCCCACTTCGAGTTATAAACTCGACTTCTTGCTCGTGGAGAGGGCTTTGTTGTGATAATGGGCCGAACCGGTCTGGGAGTAATGTTGCCGGGCAGTCCAAAGATAAGTCATCCTCAAGTGCTCATGAGGAGCGAAACATGGTTTTGGTGGTGCCGAGGTGAGATAAGACTAGAGCCGAGGTATCGCTTGACGCCCCCGAGTGAAAACTTGGAAATTATAATTCCATGGAACAGCGTGAGTATTGGTGACGGAGCCGAGGCGGAGTTCGATAACCGCATCGCGGTGAGGCTACCGGGGTGAGAAGGTGATTTGGGTTTGGAGGTAGAAGCATTCTGTCAGATCCAGTGGTGTTCACTCCCTTTTCCGCCTTCACTTTGTCCGCATCTCGTAACCTTGAGAGACAATAAGTTCCGACTTCTTGCCTAAACCCTCACAATCTCGCACTCATGGTCACCGCCTCCATGGTAAGGACACCTGCATTTCTTTGAATCCCGCACCGAGGGCAAAGGTAGCCTTCCTCATTGCTACAAAGAAAATCTCTCAAAGTGAGGAACCACTTATCCACTCGTGTTGATCCTTCTCCCTTAGACTCTATCATATTTACACCACCGCCTCGTATTATGGTTAGGCAAAGGTTTGAGGTAACGTTGGGGAGGGAACCATTTCCTCGATCTTCAACCACCCATTTCGGATTAAAGCGCACTCTCCTCCGAGTGCCCCGCAGCTTATCGCTGAGTGCCCTTGTGCTCCTCCATGGTACTCACAACGGCAAGGGCATCATACCATCCGGGTATGGTGGCCGGATTGGGTCTAAGGGGACCGGTACACTTGGTTTATACCGATAAGGTATCGGATATTTCACCGAGTGGGAGGAAGAGGTGGATCGTGGTTTCTGGGGCCTTGGATTATTTTGTGGTGGTCTTGGTTGAGCAGAGGAGGTGGTATTGGTTGGAAATTTGTAGGTGGGGCATATTGTGGGCGCGTTGTGGATAATTTGGGAGAGGAGGTGGAATGTTTATATGGTTTGGCCATGAGGGGGAGGATATGGCCGGTAGTTATTTTGGGGGAATGGGGAATAATTGTTTTGACGGGTGACAGAATGTACCTCACCCTCCTTTTTCTTGCCAAAGTCGCGCCTTTCTTTAGAGTTCTCACGACTCGCAATGTCCCATTCTTAAGTTGGCCTCACCTCTCACCACCGATGATGTCGAGAAGCTGTTGGAAGTGTTTCCAATCATTGTTGAAGTAGGAGCCTTCAAAGTCTCGATGAACAAAGAGCATAGCTCATTGTCACCACCGGGATATACTTCCGCCTTTTCCTCCATCTCCGGGCATACCGCTTGAAACCTTCCCGGCCTTTCTGTGCCATGTTCGAGGTCTCTCTGTGGGTGCCGCATCACAATTGAATTTGTATTGCTTCAAGAAGGTATCACTAAATCCTTCCAGAGTGCATTTTGCTCTCGCCCAATTGTATGCACCATCTTAGAGCCGCCCGAGAGGCTCGTGAAAGAAGTGAATGAGAAGTCTCACATCTTCTCGTTAGGCGCATTTTGGCAATATAGGTTGCCTGTGGATGCGGGATCTGAGTTCCTGTACTTGTCAAAATCCGAACCTTGAATTTGGGTGGCACCACCACATCCGCACCGCCTTAGTGATGCCACATCCACAGAGCCATACATATTCAGCCCTTCAATTGCTCTCAATCTTTCTTCTAGAGCGCATAGCTTTCTCATTTTCTTTTGACTTATTTTCTCCCCTATCAATGGAATACTCCCCCAGTCGGGAGATGAGGGGTGAAGTGAATGGGAGGGATCATATTTGAAGGGTATGGGTCGGTGTTTTGAACGGTTGGGTAATGAGAGTAAGGCAGGTCATTATTTGTAGTAACCAAATTGACAGTGATGGTTGGGTCCGGGATGGGAGACTGAAAGGTAAAAGAAGTTGAAGCTTGGTGAGGATCATTTGTTGGAGGTGGTGGAGGAGGTAATGGCAAGCTAGACTCGCATTGGTTTATTCTCGGGACATTTCTCTCATTAGTCTCATAAGTTCGAGACCTGTCTTTCAATTCGAGACTTTCCTCGTAGGTTCTGCACTTGTTCCCGATCTTCCATTATCTTCTTTGTCCGAGATCTTGTTAAGTACACTCGCTTCAATAACTGTGTGCTTGGTCGACTTGCTTTGATTGAAGCAATATTGATTTCCTGTGAGGGGTAAAAAAAAGAAAATTTTAAATGAACTTTGAATTTTGCAAAGAAACTAAAAGTCCTGGTCTGGACGAAGGATACAAAGGGCATTTGAGAGCCAAAGTTGAAATCAGAAAGGACAATCGCATCAACTTTATCATGGCATTGCCCGATAGTCCGATCATGAATGACGGATTGAATGCGCATTTATGATACCCGCCCATATAGCGCATTCAATTTTTCACATAACCCTAGCGAGGAGTTCCTACGAGTCATATTATTCATTCACAAATTTACTAAACAATGATCCAAAAATCATTTCATTAATCAATAATTTGTACACCATATTCTTTACATCGCCTAGGCTCGGGAGGTTCTTTATAATGAGATGACATTTTCTCGAGATACTCATATAACCTTTCTTCTTGCTTGGCAGGATCGAATGCTTTTGGCATACTCTGATTCTGTAATAGTTCTTGTTTTCCTGTATATTGTTCTCTCCAAATGGTCAACATTCTCTTTCACCTTGATAGAGAGCAATTTTGTTTTTCTTTCTCTTTCCTTTCTTTAGCACACTCTTTCAAGATATCGTTGATGAGTAGTGCTTGTTCTTTTAATTCAAGCTTCTTCTTTTTGTTTTCTTGCTTATACTCTTCAATGAGTATTTCTTGGTATTTCATCTTTTCCAAGCTTACTATTCGCACTTTTATTTCTTTGGCCTCACTGAAGAGAGTCTTTTCCTTTTCCCATCGCACCTCTTGCTTTTCAACTCCATCCTTTCGGCTCTTGCCTCTTCCTTGAGTCTTCTCACCCTTCTCTTAAGTTTCACTGTTGGTCCTCCAATTGTTTCATTTGTTCTTGCACTGTGAGTTCTCGGATTTGCCTTTTGTAGCGAGTCAACCAGGGGATTATCAGCTTCCTCTAATAGGGCGTTTTGGCGAGGGTTACTGTCCTTGAATTCTACAGTAGAGTGTTCTCGGTCCCTGTCAGTTCTCCATTTAAGATAATCGCCCGAGGCACTTGGGCCTTTGGGTGATTTCTCCATCAGAGTGATGTTTTCCCAAGACTTGCGAGCCATTTTCAACCCTTCTTCGTCCTTGAGCTCAGGGTAGAAGTGACCTTGGTGGTATTCTTTGATGTGGATCACGGACTGTGTTGAGCCAAACTGCCTCATTACCAATGCCGGAGTGTAACTTGTATACCCGATTACTCCGATTAGGATACCGATCGACACTCGCATCGATCGTAACGGATTGGCCCGACGCCCACGCTTCTCCAACAAGAATCATGGCTATTGAAACTCAAAATCCTTTCCCACCACCGCTGCTCATTTTTCGATCGACATTAACCGGTCATTCTCTCGATGGGAGGCTGGTCAAGGTACCAAGTCAACCTTCGTCTCCACGGACACATGTGACCGATAATCCAGGTATAACAATTGAGAACAACACTTAAGGGACCTTTGCCCCGTTGTCCGCAGAGGTAAGGGTTAATAAAGTCTCCACAAGGATCGCCAGTATTGGGTTGATCGCCGCCTTTCTACCGCCCGAACACTTCCACCGCTGCAAGTTATGATTCCCAATGGTCCCGGAACAAAATCAGACCATAGATTCCCAAGGCGAGTGCTACCAAGCTTGATCCCACCGCTTTCCTGAGGCATTGATCTAACCATTTCTGGAGATATGTCCAATACCAACCATGCGTGTTTCCTTTGGTGGTTTCTTTTGACTTCAATTCTTCTGGGGGAGTACCCAACATATGTGCCCAAGCCTGTGTCTACCTATGTTCGAGGTGTAGGTAGATCCTGGCTCAGAATAAGTAAGGAATCCCTAGCAATGTCTGATATTCTTCCATAGTGGGAACCGTATCAATGTCATTGAAAGAGAATACCCCGTACTTAGAATTCCAAATCGACAACATGGCTTTTAATGCCGGAATTTGGACCTTGACTTGCATTAAGGTTGCAATCCTTCCGTACTTCTCTTCAAATCGTGCCTTGACCGATCGAAGCGACCTCCATCCATTAGATGCACTTCGAGGTTGTTCATTCTGACCTCTATTTTATCCAGATCTAGTGAAGGTATTGAGCTAGCGTGTGCCTCGGAAACATCATTTTGCGAGGGTACCGACCTATGAGCTAATTTGGACCAAAGTTTAGCATGCTGAGCCTCTTCTGCCGACTGACTCGAGGATGCCATGATAAAAATGATGCCTATCCTTTTACGCACTCTTGGTTTGGTAATGCTCATGAGAAAATTCGTTAGTAAGACAAATTAGGTAATTTTGAATCATACTGATTGTAGGTGACACGTACACATTTATCAAAGTAGGAAAATGTGTAGGTGTTCTAGTAGGATTCAAGATTACCTCAAAAAAAATGAACAAAAGGAAATTAAAGCGAGAATAGGGTAAGAGTAAGTATGCCCCTTTGTCCTATAGTAGGAGACTCTAACACCGGTGAGCGCTACCTATCCGATAGTTCTATCTCATAAGGTAGTTTACTATGGCTTTCAACTATTGTGATAGTTTAGCTCAAGATCTAATTTTCTAAAAGCCACAGTTCCCAAATTGCCCCCATCAGAACAAGAGAGCCCCATTCTATCCCCATGATATTATCGGAAAATTCCACTGTATCACTTGAATAGAACGAGTTTCAATTTGAGCGTAAGCCTTCACGGATACTAACGGGTAAAACCCACTGCACCGCTTACATGACCCCTCCTACTTTCCTAAAAGGGTAAGAAAGCCCTGTTAGGACCATAGTGTGTGAGGACATCGTGTAAGTGTTCAAAGGTGTGAAGGGACACCTTTACCTCTTCCCAATTCAGGGGGATTTTATTTTTCCATTTTTCCCTTTTTCCCTTTTGTTGAAATGAAAAGCACTGTGAGGAGTAGAACAGGCAAAACAAACAAAATAATTAGCAGCAATAACAATAATTAACGTATAAAACATCGCCGAATGAGCCCATCTAACTATAATTTGATCTGACAAAATTAAATCTACTTCCGGACCACTAGACCGGGGTTAGGTCAGCATTATTTCCCCAGTGGAGTCGCCAAGCTGTCGCAAGGGATTTTGCGGTCGCCTGGACGATCACTCACCGAAGTGGGAAAAGTGAGGAGTCGCCACCTTAGTTTTGAGGGAAACTAAAGAAAACCATTTGGGAAAATAAAACCACTTCAAGACAGAGATTCTAGGTTCGGGGTCCGTAAACGGGTGGGGAAGGTGTTAGGCACCCCACCTCGTCCCTTAATAAGAGTAAGTAGATTCAATTTTGGCGTTCTTTATAAATTGGTTAGGAGGGCTTGAATAGGAATGTTAACCCTTTTAGTAAAGGAATATTTGATCTTTCACTAAATTCGGATTACCCAGATACATAAGTAAATGAGACAACCTTAGTGAGTTGGTGTCGCGAATCATCTTGGTTTTAGGACTATTTTACGTATAGGTTTGAGAATCGGATAAGAACTCTCCTCCGGTCTCTTTTAAGTTATTTATTAAAATTTTGGGGAAAGACCGGATAAGAACATGTTTATTAAAATCTTGAGGGGATCGGATAAGAACTCTCCTCCGATCTCCTCTAGACGCTTATTGAAAATTTTGAGTTGAAACCTGATAAGAACTCTCCTCCGATCCCTTTTAACGCTTATTTAAAATTTTGAGGGGAGATCGGATAAGAACTCTCCTTCGATCTCCTCTAGACGTTTATTGAAATTTTTGAGTTGAGACCGGATAAGAACTCTCCTCCGCTCTCTATTTAATAGTTATTAAAATTTTGAGTTGTGACCGGATAAGAACTCTCCTCCGATCTCTATTAGATTAACAGGAGCCCGAAAGGGACTTTTCCGATCTCCCGGATTTTAATTTCGGCTATATGACATAAGAGCCTAAAGCTAAGGATTCTGGCATTCAAAGATGCTGGGGATAAGGCTTCTCGATACCTTTTGGCTAGATGGGGAAAACTAGACTTGATTTACCGACCTTCCATGTATTTATTTTATCAATATCTGTTAACGACCGATATATTTTGTTTTGTTTATTTTGGTTTTATTCTACTTTATGACCTCTTTGTCAAATTCCTGTTTACGTCAGCCTAGTAGTTTGGCTATCTTCCTGACATGTTATTCAGGTTCTCTCTTTTAAAAGAGACCCCTAAGTTGCAGTTACCTACGTCTTGCCTGACCATTTACACGCTACTAGGAACCAAAAAACTTGCATACAGAAATGACGAAGATTAATAAAACGATGGACTAATCAATAAAGAGATAACTCGAGAGTAACATTCTTTTGGGTCCTTTTGCACGAAATGAACTTGGAGAAAATCACATACTTAAGAAGAACAAAGAAAGTGCGAAAAATAAATGTAAAACAGCAATATGAGCTCTTACCTGTGAGGAGCCAAATTTACTGAAATAGCTACGAGGTGGCGAATAGAGATAAGACAGTGGACTGATAAGACAGAGCCGATGTCTGGGAAGTGAAGGGAGCTTAGCTAAAATATAATCGATTAAGATAAAAGCCGAGTGGAATGAAGTTTTGCTTAGATAAAGGGAATGAAAATAGAGATGATAAAGGGTGAAAGTGAGGGTGTGACCAGATAATGAACAAACTGAAATGTAGAGTTCCAGATTCGATCCTTTTCAAGAAACACTTCAGAAAACTAGTTTCAAAAGTTTTTCCAATCAACACTTCAAAGTAGCGGAATAACAAACTAAATGGAGTTTTCAGAGTTCTTCCGCTATAATAATGACTTCTCTTTTTGTCCATCCGCCCTGAATGCTTTTTCATGCAGTATTTATAGGAATCGGGCGCTCCGTGAAGGGTCGATTTATTTTGAGGGAGATGGAGGGTCAAGATTTCAAGGACATGATCGGATGTCCAGAATTAAAGAGAATCAAAATGAATGGTCGAGATCCTCTTCGTAATATTTGTCCTTTTCTTCTTTCAACTAACGTCCCGGATCTTCTTGTCCGAACGATCTAAGGGCTAAGAGCGAAAGGCGCCGTATTGTCGCCTTCTCTCTTGATCCAAGGGTTCCGGTTTGTCCTTACAAGTGGGATCAACGGTGGAGATTGGGATGTACAGGATCACATGACATATCCTGGCACTGTCGGATTGCGAGGCGATTCTTAGGCGGCGGTGGAGATCTCGCCGCAACGCTTTAACTACCTCGGCTCCGATTCGGCGGTTATTTGGGATTTGTCTTATTCTTTTGCCTTCCGATCCTCCTCTTTCTCGATCTCTTTCACATGTTCTTCCGATCTTTCATGCTGGTCTCCCATCTTCCGATCTATTATTCCGATCTTTCCCTTCTTTAGGTCCGTTCGTCAAAGCATTAATTGCCCTCGATTCCCGGCGTTGCCGCTTTTCGCCAAAGAATAAATGCTCATTTTCCCTATATATACCCTGACAGAGACATTTCCTTCATCCGATTTTCCTATCTACCTTTCTTACTTTCCTGTTTCTAGCCGGTGGAAGTTCCGCCATGATTGTGGTTTTTGATCCCTTTCCGATGAGCTTATTAAACCACCGATTGAAAATTTACGATCCGGTGATCGCATAACCCTAATCGACGATGGTGAGAGAACCGGATTTGACCGATCAGTATTGCGGACCTCGGTTGTACCGATCTCAAGTCGCTCAATCGAAGTTCATTCGGCTTTTCATCACATTGAGTGTTCCGACGGTTTCTCCCACATTGGGTGTTCCGACAGCGGATGAAGCATCCGGTCGGCAATATCCTTGGGATCAGTTATAAACTGATCCTTAGATCAGCCTTTTGATATAATCAGATCTCCAATGTATTCCGATCCTTAGAGATCGCCTGGATGATGTAATCCGTTAATGTAATCAGATCTCTAGAGATCGCCCAAATGATGTAGTTAGACCTTTATTGTAATCCGATCCCTAGAGATCGCCCAAATGATGTAATCCGATCTTTTTGGAAATAAAAGACTTGTTTCTCCAATTATTATCTTATTGATTATTTTCCGATCTCTGATATATTTGTCCGATCTGGTTCCTAACAAAACGACTCTTAACTGATCCTTCATTCAAAATATTCAACTTATTATGTCGATCTCCAGTTAACTGATCTCGGAATGTTCGAGAGACGTGTCAGAAACCGCGAATCCCACCAATGCCTTTGCATGGAACCTCGTGAGCATTAAATGCTCGGACTAGTATAAATAGGGATGGGGGGGTTAGCCATTTGCTCTCTCATTCCATTTTCAGTCTCTTGCTCACAACTTCGAAGTTCTCTCATTTTTCCCAAGTTCTTCCGACGCCGATCAGACTCCGGTAAGGGTTTTGATCTTCTTTTTAGTTTAAGTTCTTTATTTCCTTTGAAAATGAGCGGTGTCGAAGGTCAGAGAGCGGCGAGCCCTCCTTCCATTCAGTTCTCATGGTCGTCCGATGAAGAAGAGGTAGTCGGGCCAAGCACGCAACCTGAACCCTCTAGGGTCACCGTTCCAGCTCGGGGGCGGGTCATACCATCAAGGCGTGCACCTGTTTCAGGGAGAGAGACTCTCCCTATAGATGAGCTACCGTCGGTTCTTCGAGTATCCGATCTGCAATCGTTTAGCCAAGAATACAACATTCGGCCTGATTTGTACGAGCTAATCAAGTGCCACGGCGATCTTCGTGTCGATCCCTCCTTTGAAGAGAATGACATGGTTATGGTGTACGAGGAACAGTTAAAGGCCGGTCTTCGGTTCCCTCTAGATGACTTCTATAAGGAGGTCCTAAAACTTCACCGAGCGTGCATTGCTCAAATTCACCCTAACTCGTGGCGGATCTTGGTAGCCTTCCGAGGTCTATGCCGAGCTAAGGGAATCAGACCTACGGCTAAGGTGTTCGCCGAGCCGCATGCACTAACTCACAAAGGATGACGAACATCGTTCTTTCAGCGAAGCCTCATTGCGGGCTCTTTCCGACCGCCTCATCCCTTAAGAATTGGAAGAACCGCTTTCTTCATTCTGAGGAGCAAAGATCCGAGCTGCTTTGAGGACTTCCCCCGTAGCTGGTGGTACCAGGGGCCTTTGCTTTCGAAGCATAATACCTTGAACCAGGAGAAAAGCTTAATAGTGATGGATCTGAAGAGTCTGGCCGCCACTCAAAAGTATTCTTGTTTGGATGCGGTTAATACCGAGTTGCACCATTGGACCATTCAATCGCCACCGGCCAAGACCGCGAACTTCCGCTCTCGACCTCGGCATTGGTATTTTATATATCTCACTCGGGACCTTAGCGATCTCACCGACCTTTTCTTTGTGCAGGTATGGCGGGTGGTGAGGGTTCTAGGAAGCGGAAGAAGGACAAAGAGATCTCCCGGAAAATAAAGGAGATGAAGCGTTCGGAAATGCTTCGAACACCTGGTCATGAATCTGGGGGAGTACAAGGGGACCCGCCTCCACCTTCGGATCTGCCGACCGCTGAAGCTGTCCGATCTCCTCCTAGATTGGAAGAGCAGCCTCCGGCTCTTCCAGTTGTTCCAAGCACAGAGAGGGTCCTTCTCAATCTTCTCGGGAGGACCTCTTCTCGTGGCGCTCAAAAGCTAATCGAGTCCTCAAGAATAACTGACTGTTCGGGAGAACCCCGATTTTGCCCAAGTCTTGGGGTCTTCCATCTTTCTTCGGGAGGATCGGGACAGGCTATCCTCGAACAGCCTTGATGATATCTTGACTCATTCCATGAGCCTGAACGTGGAGTGCCCGTGAATCGACCATGGTTTGGGAGAAGGTTCGGCCCGGGCAAGGAGATCGGGAAGAAAAATCAGAAGTGGCTTCCTCCGATCTCAACTCTCATTCGCTCAAGATTATATATCTCAAGTTGAGGGGCGGCGAAGTTTTATGAGGACAGGTGGCCGAACGAATCTTGTTCTGCCGAAAGGAATCGGGCTCGGAGAAGTCCAGCGCTACAGGCCAACGGCCGCTCAGTCGCCCAACTCATCGAAGAGCTTAAAGAGAAAGACGGGGAGCTTAAGGAGAAAGATGAAGAGATGGTGACGGGAATTGCCGGGGCCTACGTGAATGCTCACAAGGACCTCTTGGCCGAACTCCAGAAGCGTTACCCGGGGGAGAACTTCTCTTGGATGGCCGACCTGGCTCCTGAGGGCGACGATGAGGACAGTGAGGAGGAAGCCGAGGGTGAGAGAGAGAGTGAACAAAATGTAAATCAGGCTGGGGGTGACCCTCCAGCCGAATAGCTTGTAAAAAAAAATGAAATGAAATGGGCTCTCTTTTGTTCAATGAATGGATGTGATTGGAAAATCTCTGAATTGCCTAAGTATTTGGTTGTATGAGCATAGCGAAACAAGAACTAAATGCAATTATTAATCTAAGTATAAGAGACCGGAAAGCACAATAAGCATGAGATCGGTGGTGGAAGGAACGCTGAATGGGACTTGATTAAAATTGAAAATTTAACTAACACTTAAAATTGGAATCCTTATTAAACCGAACCAAAACCTTAACTCTTAAACTTTCGAAAGGGAGATCGACAATAAAACTGGTAAGAAAAGATCTAGTGCCAGTTCATTTATCAGGAATATACTTGACGGGTCCTGAGTTTCGACAATGGGTTTGAGAGATCGGTGAGAGACAGACTGGTAAAGCTTTGACTTATGCGAGAACGTAACAACTTGATTTAATTCTTTGCGGGGAGAGATCGGAATTGTGACAGCCTATCAAAGAGGGATCGGAAATGTGATTAGCTGTCCGAAGGAGACTTAGTACCGGGGATCGGTTTCAAAGTTTTATTGATTTTGGGGATCGGCCAAAATATGGTGTCGACAACCCCACTAATCGAAATCAATGAAGGAGGTGGCTAGCTAGCTATATGAGTACTCATCTAAACTCACCTCAAACTGGCAAGTCAGAGAGGGAGGAAAATGATCAAATATCAAACTCAACCCCACAAGTGGAGGAGGAACATAGTAAGGGACTGTCATACCAAATGTGAATAAAAAATAATTTCAAATCACAACATTTAAATATTTCATATAAACCACAAATCACATTTTATCTCAAAATTTCCATTTATAAAGTAGGCAACACAATAATTCCCAAATAAATTTCCCAAAGCCAAAACAATTAAAAACTATTCATATTACATACTAAATCAAATTTCAATAAGAAATACTTAAATAAGTTTATTGTGCACAAACCTCATAATTAGTCTTTCTTTATTTCACTCCTGTCGATTCCTTTCCTCGAAAGGCTCTTTTTTCACTGAAGCACACAATTAAGATGTTTCAATATTTATCCAAATTATGTTTAACCTAATTTTAGCAATTGAAATTTGCATTTAAACTTTACTTATATAATCCCATAAATTGAGTTCTTTGTGTTCTTGATTATGACAATTACTATTCATTTGACCATTGGATCAAAATATTGACTTTTCCACACTAAATAGGTATACCAATTCTCATTACACTCACATACCACATTTTGAGTGCCTAATTTGTTGGCCTTTGTTGCCATTTCAATTTCTAAGTCTCCTAAGAGAAAATTTAACTTTTCAGTTTTGGTGCCTTATTTTGTACTGTTCCATTAGTCTAATTACTATAGAAATTTAGCTAAGTTTTCTTCATAAAAGTTGTTACTTATTGTCTCAGCTTTAATTCTCTTTTTGAATCACTCCATTTGGAGTTTTGTAGCCCAAGATATGGTTATTTAACTAAGGCTGGCCGGATTGGTGTTACCCAAAATTTCTGGGCACTTTATTAGAACTTCCATTTACCATCAATATGGCCAAACCCTAATATAACTCAAAACCCTAATTTCTAATACCTCAATTCATGCATAAGACCTTATAATTCAACTTCTACCATTGTCGCAAGGAGTTTTGCGGTCGCCTGAACGAACCCTCACCGAAGTGGGAAAGAGTGAGGAGTCGCCACTTTAATTTTGAGGGAAACTAAAGAAAACCATTTGTGAAAATAGATTGAAATGAAACCACTTCAAGACAGAGATTCTAGGTTCGGGGTCCGTAAACGGGTGGGGAAGGTGTTAGGCACCCCACCTCGTCCCTCAATAAGGGCAAGTAGATTTAACTTCGCGTTCTTCATAAATTAGTTAGGAGGGTTCTGATGGAAATGTTAATCCTTTTGTCAAAAGGAAATTTTAATTTTTCACTAAATTCGGATCACCCAGATACATAAGTAAATGAGACAACCTTAGTGAGTTACTGTTGTATGTTAATTTTATTTGAAAGGAATATTTTATTAAAATTTTTAATTTAAGAATCGGATAAGAACTCTCCTCCGAACTCTTTAAATATCTATTAAAATTTTGAGTTGAGACCGGATAAGAACTCTCCTCCGATCTCTATTTAATATTTATTAAAATTTTGAGTTGAGACCGGATAAGAACTCTCCTCCGATCTCTATTTAATATTTATTAAAATTTTGAGTTGAGACCGGATAAGAACTCTCCTCCGATCTCTTCGAAATTTGATCACAGCTATATATCTTAAGAGCCTAAGTTTAAGAGTTCTAGTATTTAAAGATGCCAAAGGTCGTAATAAGGCTTCCTTTAACTTATTGGTACTTTGTGACTAAGTAAGGGATGCCGGACTGAATTTTACCGACCTCCCATGTGGTCGGCTTACCAGTATTCTCTCTGTTCCATTTTTCTCATCTGAGATTCGATCTTTATTTCGTCTTATGGTGTTATGCCGGCCTATTTTCTACGTCAGCCTAGTGATTCAATTTAGCTATTTCCCCTGACATATTATTTAGACCCTCTTTTTTAAGAGACCCCTAAAATACAGTTACCTATTTTTATCCTAACCACTTATATTATTCAGGACTAGATGACTTGCGTTCCAAAATAATAAAGATCAACAAAAATATGATTTGGCCGACACAGAAGCCAACTGAAGCATGACCTACCTTTGCATTTTCAAGTGTGATATGACCTTAAAGAAAATAACATGCATAAAAAGGAAATACGCAAAATAAGAACTAAATAAAATGGCAATATGAACACTGACCTGTAAGAAGTCGGATTTAGTGAGCTAACTACGTAATCACGAGCGTAATAAAATCGCAAGTCGGTGGCAGAGACTAAGGTCTGCCTTGAAACAAAGAGTACTTCACTAAATGCAATCGAGTCAGAATTATACCCGAGTCTAAATGAGATTGAACATGGACAATGGAAATAAAAATACAGATAACCAGGAACTGAAAAATGGGAATGTTACTGGATAATGAACGAGCTGAAAATGAAAAGTTCCAGTGTTCAAAATCTTTTAAGAAAGCACTTCAGGAAACTGGTTCCAAAAGCTCTTCTTATGAAAGCAGAGTAATAATCTGAATTAAATTTCAGAGTTCTTCCACTATATTAACAACCTTTTTTTTCGTCCTCCCCTCTGAACAGTTTTCAGGCAGGTATTTATAGGAATCGGGTGCTCCCCACGAAGGGTCAGGATTTATTTTGAGGGAGATGGAGGGTCAAGATTTCGAAGGACATGATCTGAGGCTCAGGAATTAAAGAGGATCGAGCAGATGGTGAGATCCTCTTTAGAAAATTTGTCATTTTCTTCTTCTAATCTGACGGTCCTAAATTCTCTTGTCCGGGGGATCTGAGGGCTAGGAGTGAAAGGCGCTGGTTTTGTCGTCTTCCTCTTTGATCTAAGGGCTCTGAGCTCGTCCTTACAAGTTAGATCAACGGTGGAGATTAGGATGTACAGCGCATGTCAGAAACGTGGGCGATTCTGGGGCGTGCGGTTGGGATTTTACCTGGCAATGCTTTAACTACCTCGGTTCCGATTATGGTGGCAGCAGTAGGCGCCCTTTCGTTTTCTGTTCTCTCTTACTTTCCGATCTTCTCAACATGGTCCTTCTCCGATCTTTCATGCCGATCTTCCCTCTTCCGATCTCTATTATTCCAATACTTCCCTTAACCAAGCCCGGTCCGGTCAAAGCATTAATTCCCTCAATTCCGAAGCGTCGCTTCGTTTCCGCCAATGATAAATGCTTGATTTCCCCTATATATACCCAGCGGAAGAATCTTCCTTCATTCGAGTTCCCTCTTTTCCTTCTTACTTTCGATTCTTGCTCGGCGAAGTTAAGCCATGATTGTGGTTTTTGAACCCTTTCCGATAGGCTTCTTTGTTCCTCGACTGAAAACTCATGACCCTGGTGATCGAATAATCGTGATGACCTTATCTGATGATGGTGAGAGAACTAAATCAATTAACCGATCGGATTGCGGACCTCGATTGTATCGATCTCGAGTCGTTCAATCGGCATAATCGTGAACCGATTTTGACCGAGCAAATTGTTGATGTTCTGCCGACTGGCGGTTGCTCTTCCAAGTTTATTTGACTTCTCACCACATTGGGTGTTCACGGCTTCCTCCACATTGGGTGTTCCGACAGCGCCTCGGTTCTGGTCGGTGACACCCCTTTGGATCAGTCACAATGTTGACTATTGACACAGGCCTCTTTAGATAGGATGTTCCGCTGATCTTTTAGAGATCGGCCTTTTGATGTAATCAGATCTCTAATGTATTCCTATCTTTAGATCGCCCAAATTATGTAATCTGACTTTTGGAAATGTATTCCGATCTCTTGAGATCGCCCAAATGATGTAATCCGATCTTTTGGAAATAAAGATTTTATTTTGTCAATTATTATCTTATTAATTATTTTCTGAGCTCTAATATGATTATCCGATCTGATTCTTTACCTGAATGACACTTATCAGATCCTTAATTCGAAATACTCGGATCTGCCACTTTATAATTAACCGATCTCTTTATGGAATCTTAGGAATATGCGTGAGACGTGTCAGAACAGCTGGCGAGTCCCGCTAACCGATGCACTGCCTGGAACCTCGTGAGCATTAAATGCTCGGACGAGTATAAATAGGGGTGGGGGGTTAGCCATTTGCTCCTGTATGTCATTTTCAGTCTCTTGCTCACAACTTCAAAGTTCTCTCGTTTTCTCAAGTTCTTCCGACGCCGATCAGACTCCGGTAAGGGCTTTGATCTTCTTTTTAGTTTAAATTCTGTATTTCCTTTGAAAATGAGCGGCGCCGAAGGTCAGAGAGCGACGAGCCCTCCTTCCATTCAGTTCTCGTGGTCGTCTGATGAAGAAGAGGTGGTCGGGCCAAGCGCACAACCAGAACCTCCTAGGGTCTCCGTTCCAGCTCGGGGGCGGATCGCACCATCAAGGCATGCACCTTCTTCAGGGAGGGAGAATCTTCCTATGGACGAGCTGCCATCGATCTTGCAAGAATCCGATCTGCAATCGTTTAGCCAGGAGTACAATATTCGTCCTGATTCGTACGAACTTATCCGGTGTCACGGCGATCACCGAGCCGATCACTTCTTTGAAGAGAATGACATGGTTATGGTATACGAGGAACAGTTAAAGGCCGGTCTTCGGTTCCCTCTGGATGACTTCTTCAAGGAGGTCCTAAAATATCACCGAGTGTGCATTGCTCAAGTTCACCCTAACTCGTGGCGGATCTTGGTAGCCTTCCGAGGCCTGTGCCGAGCTAAGGGAATCAGTCCTACGGCTAAGGTGTTCGCCGAATCCGCAGGCTAACTCGAAAGGACGATGAGCACGGTTTTTCCAGCGAAGCCTCACTGTGGGCTCTTTCGATCTGCCTCCTCCCTTAAGAATTGGAAGGACCGCTTCTTCATTCGAGGAGTAAAATCCGACCGCTGAGGACTTCCCCCGTAGCTGGTGGCACCAGGGGCCCTTGATTCCGAAGCGTATTACCCTGAGCAAGGAGGAAAGCTTAATAGTGATGGAACTGAAGAATCAGGCGGCCACTCAGAAGTTCTCCTGTTTAGATGCGGTGACTGCCGAGCTGCACCATTGGACCACACAGCTGATCACCGGCCAAGATCGCGAACTTCCGCTCTCTGACCTCGGCATTGGTATTTTCTACATCTCAGATCTCAGGACCTTAGCGATCTCACTGACCTCTTCTTTGTGCAGGTATGGCGGGTGGTGAGGGTTCCAGGAAGCGGAAGAAAGAGAGAGAGATTTCCCGGAAGGTAAAAGAGATGAAGCGTTCGGCACTACTTCAAACACCCGGCCATGAACCTGGGGAGATACGAGGAGACGCCCGACCTTGAGACCACCGATCTCGG
Source organism: Hevea brasiliensis (assembly GCF_030052815.1). Taxonomy (NCBI): domain Eukaryota; kingdom Viridiplantae; phylum Streptophyta; class Magnoliopsida; order Malpighiales; family Euphorbiaceae; genus Hevea; species Hevea brasiliensis. The sequence continues at coordinate 25,458,859 of NC_079494.1, read as the reverse complement.
GTTGTCCGATCTCCTCCTCGACGAGAAGAGCCGCCTCCACCTCCTCCGGTTGCTCCAAGCACAGAAGGGGGTCGTTCTCAACCTTCTGCGAGGCCCCCTTCTCGTGGCGCTCAAGTGCTGATCGCTTCCCTGGAGAACAACCGGACTGTTCGGGAGAACCCAGGTTTTGCCAAAGTCTTGGGGTCTTCCATCTGCCTTCGGGAGGATCGGGACCGACTGTCTCCGGACAATCTTGACGACATCCTGACCCGATCCATGAGTTTGAATGTAGAGTGCCTGGTGAACCAGCACGTAGTCCGAGAAAAGGCTCACCGCCTGGGTAAGGAGGTCTAGAAGAAGAGTCAAGAAGTGGCATCCCTCCGATCCCAACTCTCATCCGCTCAGGATTACAGATCTCAAATTGAGGGGCGTATGAAGTACTATGAGGATAAGCTGGCCGAACAGACTCATGTTCTGGCTGAAAGGGATCATGCTTTTAGAGAAGTCCAAGTGCTCCGGGCCAACGAAGCTGCTCAGGTCACTCATCTTACTGAGGAGCTTAAGGCAAAAGATGAAGAGATGGTGACAGGAATAGCCGGTGCTTATGTGAATGCTCACCAGGACCTCTTGGCCGAGCTCCAGAAGCGTTACCTAGAGGAGGACTTCTCTTGGATGGCCGACCTGGCTCCCGGAGGCGAGGAGGAAAGCGAAGAGGAGGCCGAGGGTGAGAGAGAAAATGAGCAAAATATAGATCAGGCTGGGGGATCAATGTAGATCAGGCTGGGGGTGATCCCCCAGCCGAATGACTTGTACAAATGTTGGTATGAAATGAAATTGCCCTTTGTTCAATGATTGGATGTGATTGGAAAATCTCCGAATTGCCTAAGTATTTGATTGTCTGAACATAGCAAAACAAGAACTAAATGCAATTATTAATCTAAGTGTAAGATATCGGAAAGCACAATAAGCATGAGATCGGTAGGGAAGAAATGCTGAACGGGACTTGATTAAAATTGGAAATTTGACTTGAACACTTAAGATCGGAATCCTCATTAAAACGGACCAAAACCTTAGCTCTTAAACTTGTGAAAGGGAGATCGGCAATAAAACTGGTAAGAAAAGATCTAGTGTCAGTTCACTTCGTTTGTCAATAGAGATCAGGAATATACTTGATTGGTCCGGAGATTCGACAATGGGTTTGAGAGATCGGTGAGCGATTTAATAGACTGGTAAGGCTTGGACTGATGTGAGGACTTAGCATTGATTCAATTCTATGTGAGGAGAGATCGGAAACGTGACTGTCTATCAAAGTGGGATCGGAAATGTGATTAGCTATCACAGGGAGACTTAGTACTGGGGATCGGTTTCGAAGTTTTATTGATTTTGGGGATCGACCAAAATATGGTATCGACAACCATATAAAACTCATCAAGAACATTACTAATCAAATTTGATTCCATCAAAATCATAATTTCCTCAAGGTTCCTCATAGCTGCCGAAATTATGGCTTTCAATTTCTCAACATATTCTTTCAATTCTTTAAATTTCTAACTCATTTCATACTCCTAACATCAATTTTAAAGAGAAAAGGAAGAGATATGGCACTAACCTTATGAGCAGAATTTTCCCTTAGCTAACTTCAATTTTTCCTTCACTTTCTTGGTAACCAATCACCTTAGCAAGACTCTAGGACAATTTTTAGTGTTGGGACTTAGGGTTTTTATGATGAAAACCTAAGGGAAATTGAGCTAAAGAAAAGAAAAATGGTGGATGGGAGAGAGAGAGCTTCGGCTGGAAGAAGAAGGAAAGAAGAATCTGATTTTTTTTTCTTTAATTTCTGCCCATTTACTCATTTTAAGTGGTTTAAAGACATGTTTCACAATGTGACTGGGTGGGAGTATTTTAATGACATAAGCATGAGGTCAAATTACAATTTTAATTTATTTTCTTTTCTTTTCTTTTTTACTCAATTTCAATTTAGTTTGTAGCAATATTTATTCATATTTTATGTCATAATAATTATTTACTTAACTGAAAAAGTCGGTCAAAAATCATTTCTGAAGACGAAATGACCAAAATGCCCTCCGTTTGGCTTATTGAGCCAAAATCATCTGTACCAATCTAAAAATTTTTTTAAGCATTTTCTTGGCATTCTAATGCCATCGAAACCTCAATGACTCTTCTCTAGAGTTTTAAAATTTATTTTATGAATTTTCTCCCGGGTTTAGGGCTCCTAGCTGCGAAGACCGCAACTTCCCACTAGGGTACCATTGCTAGGGCATCGGCTCATTTAACTTGGTTGTATTTTATTTCTAAAATTTTTTCTAAATTTTTCTTATTATTATTTGAGTTATTTATGACTCCTCACTCTAGTTTAAATATTTTTTCAGATGTTCTAGCGGTTCGGACCAACACCGGTCACTGGAACAACAGAATGTACGGAATTGCTACATTGAGGGTGTTACAATTCTTCCCCTTTAACAAAAATTTCGTCCTCGAAATTTACTCGGTGTAAATAGTCGAGGAGCTGTTACTTCCTTATTTCTTCACCTTACCAGAGAAAACGGATCTGCATTAGTGTCACCTCAACTCATATAAATGCAATGCATGTTATGCACACTATCCCTTTCCATCTATCTATGCCTAGGAACGCCTAAACCGTGCTCTGATACCAATAAATGTGACACTCCTCACCCGACTACAGTGTAGCCGAGCAAGGCGTGCTACATTCGGTGCCGGAATACCCTATCTTATCTTACTTTATTCCTTTAATCATTTTCAAATTATTATCTTTTAATATCAATTATTTTTCTACGGAGAAACTAATGGAGTTTCCCCTATTTTATCATCGTTTGATGTGTTTCACTATTCACCTGTTTGAAATTTTCAATAATATTTTAAAATAAAAATCTCATCATTTCATGCATCATCTATATATTTCAATTCCGTATTCAAATCTATACAATTTCAATCATATCCATTTCCATACATTCCCATTCATGCTAAACTCATATATGAAAATTTTCAATCTTTATTAATTTACATGATATACAATTTAATCACATATGAACTAATCGATTTATTAATTTACATCACATACCTATTAATTACATTTTCATAATCTACATTACAGTACTATAACTAAGCATTTTATACAACATACAAATTATGACCTATATGGGCCCTATCTACATGCATTGCTGAGGAGGTGACAACCTTGAATACTTCAAACACTTCTGCATATCAGAACTTCAAAATCTCTATTTAATATTCATTGGGTTTTACCTTCAGTACCTGCGCGAGAAAACAAATCTATCGCGCTAAGCATTGCTGCTTAATGGTGCAATAATGTAACAAGAAAATAATATGCAATAAAAAAAAAGAAATGGATCAAAATTTGGATACTTTGGAATTTAATCTAATTTCATATAATACTTTTAGTACTAACTATTCTTTGTTCTAATTTATTCCTCTTTAAAAGCGCTCAATTCTTTCATAATAATTAAATATTCCTACTCATTTATTTAATTGCTAATAATTTCAATTGCTATTATTCTTAACTTATTTCAATAAATTTTACTACCCAAGTAATCTATGACAGGCTGACTAAACTGGATAACGGGTCGTTGGCACTGGACACCACGGTGCCTCGAGCCGTTATATCATGGGACGCGGAACGTCAACCACGTATGCAGTCAATATGGCTAAAAGGCCATGATAACACATAATCGGGCATAAAAGCCATGAGTACAGGCGTAAAACCATGAGTGCGAGCATAAAGCCATGAATACGGATATAAAGCCTTTCGCAGTACTCCTAAAATAATACCCTATTGGCATGCCAATCTATCCAATCTGACACACGTGTCTAGGCAATACATGGGCACATAATTTCATTATTTATTAAATATTTCGAGTATAATTTATAATATATTAATTTTTATTTATAGCAAAAGCATAAATACCTAAATCTCATTCCTACACAATTTATGCAATTCCTCATACCACCCATGATGATTTCAATTCACATCAATTAATTTTTTTATATACCATTTGTACATCAAAATATTTTTCTCATCTCAGGAGGAGAACTAATTTCAAATTCACACATCCTTATGATTCTTTTATTTATTATAATAAGTATATGTATTATCAGTCACAATTTTTCCTAAAGCCCTCCATGTGGGTTATCCCCTTATGTCCTAGAGTTACTCAAGTTCAAGGATTAAAATTCATGAATTACATTATATATTATCATTCATAATGTCTTCTCTAATTTATTTTACTTTTTCTTATGTCCTTAGGGTTACTATTCACACATTACTATTTACTCAAATTGTTGACTTTTTCATACATAATATGTATACAAATGTTTGATACATAATTATACCACATTTTAGGTTCTAAATTTGTTGGCATTGATTGCCAATACCATTTCAAAGCTTATTTTATATTATTCAAAATTTTTAAATTTCATGCCTTAAGTTTACTATTCTATTGGTCATTATTACAGTAGAATTTTGATAAAACTTTCTTCATGAAAGTTGTTCCTTTATGTGTCTTCTTTAATTCCCTTTTTGAATCACTCTATTTGAAGTTTTGTAGCTCAAGTTATGGCCATTTTACCATAACTGGTCAGATTGACCTATACCCACAATTTCTGGGCAATCCTGGTTCTGCCAGATTTGGTATCTTGACTTTGGTAGATAATTCCATTAAGTTTTGGTCAAAATTTGGAGTTATGTTCTTCATGAAAGTTGTTCTAAATTGTCTAATCTTTCCATTGATATAAAATTTAGATCATTTGGACATTTCTACACTGAGTTATGACTATTTGAACAAATACTGTTTATTTGGTCAATTTCCAGGACGAGCAGGTTGGTTACCCGGATTTGGTCAATTTTTAGGGTATCCTAAGTTTGTTTTCTGGTAAGGTTTCTTCATCAAAGTTGTGTCATTGCGTGTTTAATTTCATGTCCAATTGGCCTTGCACCAATTGAACCTACACAACTCAAGTTAAAGCTGTCCAACCTTGCTGGACTCACACCCAGCCCTACAGGTCACTCAAGGCAGCACCTCTAACCTCCATTCCCATGGCACAATTCACTTCATTTCCTCATTTTACTCAGCCAAATGGTCACTAATTGACCATTAGAACTTCTATTTACCATCAATATGGCCAAACCCTAATATAGCTCAAAACCTAATTTCCAATACCTCAATTCATGCATAAGACCTTTTAATTCAACTTCTACCATATACAACTCATCAAGAACATTACTAATCAAATTTGATTCCATCAAAATCATAATTTCCTCAAGGTTCCTCATGGCTGCCGCATTTATGGCTTTCAATTCCTCAACATATTCTTTCAATTCTTTAAATTTCCAACTCATTTCATACTCCTAACATCAATTTTAAAGAGAAAAGGAAGAGATATGGCACTAACCTTGTGAGCAGAATTTTCCCTTAGCTAACTTCAATTTTTCCTTCACTTTCTTGGTAACCAATCACCTTAGCAAGACTCTAGGATAATTTTTAGTGTTCGGACTTAGGGTTTTTATGATGAAAACCTAAGGGAAATTAAGCTAAAGAAAAGAAAAATGGTGGATGGGAAAGAGGGAGCTTTGGCTGGAAGAAGAAGGAAAGAAGAATCTGATTTTTTTTTCCTTAATTTTTGCCCATTTACTCATTTTAAGTGATTTAAAGACATGTGTCACAATGTGATTGGATGGGAGTGTTTTAAAGACATAAGCATGAGGTCAAAATTACAATTTTAATTCATTTTCTTTTCTTTTCTTTTCTACTCAATTTCAATTTAATTTGTAGCAATATTTATTCATATTTTATGTCATAATAATTATTTACTTAATTGGAAAAGTCGGTTAAAAATCATCTCTGAAGATGAAATGACCAAAATGCCCTCCGTTTGGCTTATTGAGCCAAAATCGTCTGTACAGATCTAAAAATTTTTCTAAGCATTTTCTTGGTATTCTAATGCCATCGAAACCTCAATGACTCTTCTCTGGAGTCTCAAAAATTATTTTATGAATTTTCTCCCAGGTTTAGAGCTCCTAGCTGCGAAGACCGCAACTTCCCACTAGGGTACCCATCGCTAGGGCACCGGCTCATTTAACTTGGTTGTATTTTATTTCTAAATTTTTTTCTAAATTTTTCTTATTATTATTTGAGTTATTTATGACTCTTCACTCTAGTCTAAATATTTTTCCAGACGTTCTAGGACCAACACCACCACCTAATAAAGATAATGTACGAAATTGCTCAATGAGGTATTACACTCCCCTTAAACAATATCCGTCCGCGAAATTTTACCCAATATCCATCCTAAAAGAGTCATACGTTTGTTTTCTCATATCTTTCATATATTTTCATGTAGCTTCATAATCTGAATAATGGTCCATAACACCTTAACCAAATGTATACATTTATTTCTCAACTGCTTCAGCTCATGTACTAAAATCTTTATGAGTTTCCCCATCATACGTTGAATTTAAATTCATTTCACTTTTTAGAGGTAAGCAATTTTGTGTGCTAACGAATCCACTCTTTTTAGGACCTTGTGTGGTCCTATGGAGTGAAAACTTAGTTTTTCTCCTTTCTATGTAATCCTATAATCTTCTTTCCTTTGAGTTTGTGTAAAACTTTTAACAATATAATACAATATTTGATTTGTTTTTATAACACTAATCTTCTCTTACTATTGTTCTGTCTAATATTTCAATTCATGTTTCCTTATAGATTGACCATTGTGGTCATATTAGAATTATTTATCTAATCATAGGTTCTTTGACCATTCTAGTTAACAATCTTGCTAATATTCGTAACATTTCTTTGTTACATCTGAACTAGCTGTTCAAATTTTACTTCCATAACTCTTCTATCTATCGATATGCAGTAATTTATCATATTCTAGGAGATGTCTCTCGCTAGCAAATTCTTCCAAAACTAATTCCAAAAGGACTAGTCACTAACATATTAAAATTTATTTTTATACAAGGGACAGTAGGAAAGCAAGCAATGTTGGCACTAACATAAAAGTGTGCAGACCCTGGTTCAACCAATATATATATATCTTAGTAAAACAAATTGAGAAAGTACCAGCAACAATATCAGAAATCTCATCCTCTTTCCTCTGCCGCATAGTGTATACTCTAGCCGAAACATCATCTTGTTCTGGTTGATTCACAGTACTCTAACTTCCAGGTGTACTACTCCTACCTCTGCCTCTGCCTCTGCTAACTGATGGTGAACTCTCTAGGGTAAAAACTTGGGTTGATCCTTCTGACGTAGTAAATGATCCAGGACGGAGTAGACTTATACAATCCTTAGCAAAATGACCAGTCCCTCCACAATTAAAACATGCTCCTATGGCTTTATAACATACCCCACCATGTGGTTTACCACAAGTTTCACAAAGTTGATCCGACAGCGCATTTCTGGGTGTCTGCTGAGTTTGCTGACTGGATCGGGGTGGTTTCTGTCTAAAAGATCTACCTCTACCCAATTCGCGTGAGCTAAATCCTCCAAAGTGTTTTCTCTTTCCTGACCCATTACCAGGAACTTGATCAGTAGTCTTTCTAGTCTTCTCTTTCTCTTTTGTACCCTTTTTAACTGTTCCCTCATTCTTAATTCTTTCTAGTTCCAGGGCTTGCAATATTAGCTCTGTGAAATTCTGGTGTCGGAACCCCACAATTTGTATTCTCAGACTAGGCCTTAACCCGGCCTCAAAACGTTTACATCTATCATTAGGAGTGGCAAGCAAGCTTCCTGCATAATGACTCAATCGAGAGAAGTCTCTTTTGTACTCTGCTACTGTTTTATCCTCTTGATTTAAACTCAAAAACTCTTGCAGTTTCATGTTCGCATATGTGTCGGGGACCCACTTCTGCCGAAATTCCCTCAAAAAATCTAACCAGGTGAGGACTGGAGGCTCAACTAAGTTGTGGGGGATGGTTTTCCACCATTCATAAGCATCCCCTTATAACAAAGAAATAATGTACTCGAACTTTAGTTCTTCTGTACAGTGTAACTTCTTAAACACCATTTCCATTCTCTCCAACCATTGCTCAGCTTCTAATGGATCCACAGTTCCTTTAAACTTGGTAGCCCCCAAACTTCATTAACTTTTCATACTGTCTTACTGGGGGCTGTGGTTGTTCTGTAGGGGCTTGTGTCTAGGCTGGTGTTGGCAGATACCCAGCCATTTGTTGAAACAACGCAGCCATCTACTGTATAAACTGAGCAGGAAACTACAGTGCTTGAGGAGGAGCTAGAGTGGCTGACCCACTCACATTCTAGAATGCTGGGGCTTCCCCTTGTGCCTCAGCCTCAACAGATTATTCTACGGAATGATCTCCTTCTTCCATTCCGATTCCAAAAATTTTCTGCTTCTTGATAATAAATACAAGAAGGTTGACTTTTATTAATGCATATTCATGATGTAAATATGTCATATGTATCAATTTAGGACACTTGAGAAGTTATACTTATCAAAGGAAATATTCACATGCATAGTTAAAATTCATTTCAAAACCATGCTCTGATACCACTAAAACATGTCACACCTTACCCCTATGTAAGGCATAACATGATCCCGTAGTATACCTAATGAATTACCGAACTTCACCTACCAATAACCCATTAAATACACTACAAGGGATTTTAAAATAATTTTCTTACTTTTTGAAGGTGGTGAGCATTTTTAGCGGGTATTAAAAACATTTAATTGAAGTTTAAAAACTAAGTAAAATGTTTGACAAATTATATTTTTTGCAATTTTTGTAAAAATTTCGACAGAGTGCCAGCTGTAATTGAGAAAAACTAAAAATTTAGACCTGTAGAAAAGCACTTCCAAAGGTTTTTCAATCACACCCCAACCTCCAAATATCTCAAACCAACTTCAATAGCAACAATTCAATTCAAAATCCAAAATTTCAAATAAAAAATTATCATCTCAAAACATTTCATAAATTCATGCACATTACATTTTAAATATTTAATTTACATTCACAAGATTAATTTACAGACATAAAATCTCAAAAAAAATAGTATGATTAAACATTTAATGTACAACTGCTCAAACTACATATATACACATGAACAATACCATATTTACATCAACCAAATCACAAAGGGTATAAATAATATACCCGTACAAAAATCTTCAAACTGTGCTCCCCTATTACTGTAGCAGCTCACTCTACTGCTATGTCCTTTTCCCTATCTGCGACAGCAAAATAAAGCCATCACTGAGTAAATTTTACTCAGTGGTGCACAATAAAAATTTAAAGATATTGTACATAAAACATTCATTAACAAATCATAATTTAAATATTTCACAATTTCCAAAGCTCATCATAACACAAATTTTAGTCAAACAATTTAATAAACACAGTGTTGCCAATCAATAACATAACTTAAGCCATGACACAAAATTTTCGATAATGTCGTGTTGTACACCACGACAATGCAAACTCACCCCACTAATCGAAATCAATGAGGGAGGTGGCAAACTCAACCCTACAAGTGGACGAGGAACATAGTAAGGGACTGTCATGCTTAGTGTGAATCAAAAACAATTTCAAATCACAACATTTAAATATTTCATACAAACCACACAAATCACATTTTACCATTGGATCAAAATGTTGACTTTTCCTCACTAAATAGGTATACCAATTCTCATTACACTCACATACCACATTTTGGGTGCCTAATTTGTTGGCCTTGGTTGTCATTTTAATTTTTAAGTCTCCTAAGAGAAAATTCAATTTTTTAGTTTTGGTGCCCTATTTTGTATTGTTCCATTGGTCTAATTACTATGGAAATTTGGCTAATTATTCTTCATAAAAGTTGTTCCTTATTGTCTTAGCTTTAATTCTCTTTTTGAATCACTCCATTTGGAGTTTTGTGGCCCAAGATATGGCCATTTAACTAAGGCTGGCCGGTTTGGTGTCACCTAGAATTTCTGGGCACTTTATTAGTTCTGGCAGTTTTGGACAACTAACTTTAGGTAGCAAAATGACTTGGTTATGGGCAGAATTTAGGTTGGTGTTCTTCATGAAAGTTATAGTACTATGTCATACCTCTCCATTGCCACAAAAATTAGGTCATTTGGACCTGTCTAACCTAAGTTATGGCCAAATAAACAAACACTGTTCATTTAGTTATTTTTGTACTGTGGCAATACACATTACCTGGATTTTACCTAATTGTTCACTATCTTAATGTCATTTTCTGGGCATAATCTCTGAATGAAAATTGTGTCTTTATGTGTCTAATTTCATTCCCAATTGGCCTCACACCAATTGGGTCGGTAAAATTTCAGTTTTGATCCCTGAAAGGGACCAAGGTCAAACTGCTAGATTGAGACCCCTAACTAATCCGAATTGTATTTTCTTTCCACTCATTCTAACACATCACAATTGGTCACAATTGACCATTTCTAACCTAAATTAAGGTCATTTGCATCAATTGACCATTTCCTACAATTTTTCCCCCAATTTGTTGTGGCTCAAGAACCCTAAATTTGATAACTTATGCAATTGACACAATTAAAGTGCATAACCTTCTTATATACACTTAATTTGACTTAATCATATGTTCAATTGCATCAAACTCAAGCAAATCTTAGTTCCTCTAGTGTAGGCCAAATTTCCCTAACTGGTCTCACCTATTTGATTTGTTTAATTTCCCCATAATTTCTAAACTAATTCATGCACATAAACAAAATTCTAAAGAGAAATTAGGTGATTAATCACTAACCTTGAATGAAGCTTCTTCAATCTTCAATTTCTTCAATGTTTTTCTTCTTTCTTTCTCCTTCACTCTTATTTCCAAGACTTAAAATCAAGTTTTGATTAGGAAATTTAGGGAATTCTTGGTGGAATTTAGGGTTTAGAAAGCTTGTACATAAGCTTTCATGGTGGAAAATTAGAGAGAGGGAAAAGAGAGAGAGAGAGAGCTACGGCACACAAGAAGAAGATGGGTCTTTTACATTTTTTTTTTCATTTTATACATTAATAATTCTAAAATTGACTTAGTCAAAAATCAATTAAATAAATTTCATTTTTGACATCATAGTGAGGTCACTAAGGTGATGTAATAAACCTATTTTCATTTCTTTTTCTTTTTCCTTTATTTTTCAATAGTTCTTTAATTTAATTCTATATTCTAAAATTTTCATTTCTCCAATTTTATTGGACAGTTAGGTCAGGAGTCACCTCTAGGGGTGAATTGACCAATTTGCCCCTCGTCGGTCTGATCCGATTTACAAATAATTCGATATTTCTTCTAGAGTCCTAACCTAATTATTTGACCTACTTATCAGTTATTTTCTATGGTTTTCTCTTTTTCACTAGGTTCGCAATAGTCCTTAAGACCGCGATGTCATAATTTCCCGTTCAAAATTAGGGTTAGGACTGATCTCGCAGTCACTTCCCATAAAGGTCACCCATCGCTCTGACCCTCGGCTTATTTAACTTTTTATACTTTGTTTTTCTTATTTATACTTTACCATCTGGTAATCACTATTTATTTTCATTCAGGGCTTTTCTAGGTAACTTAAATGTGATTCTAATCCCCTTAATTGTCTGAACCGACACCGGTCACCGGAATAGTAAATTACACATAGCTATGCATATAGGGGCGTTACATACATAATAATATAAGCATAAATTTAACATTTTTAGATTATTTTATATTGTATATTATTACGGTAAATTTATGAACTAAGCACCTCCACTAAGGACTAAATTAGGATAAAAGATATTTAATTTTAGAAACCTCATATGAAATATAATTAAATCTTAATTATCCGAATTATGTTTTATTTCTATCTTTATTTGTATATTATTTATTTGTTATATTATTGCACTACTAAGCAGCAATGCTTAGCGCGATGAATTTGTTTCCTTGCGTAGGTACTGAAGATAAAGCCCAGTGGACTTTAGACTGGGATTTTGGAGTCCGGATCTACAAAGTGTCCAAGGTTGTTACCTCCTCAGCAATGCATGTAAATAGGGCTCATATAGATCATAATAATGTATTCTGTACATTTTAAATATTTCTTATAATGTAATGTAAATTATAAAAATGTAATTAATATTTATGTGATGTAAATTAATAAATTGGCTAGTTCTTATGTAATTAATTTGTATATCATGTAAACTATGAATTTATGTAATTAGTTGGTAAATCATGTATATTAATGAAATTTGATAATTTTCATATTTGAATTGAGCATGAATGGATTTGAATATGGAATTGAAATACATATATGATACTTGAAATGATGAGATGATTAAAGTGAAGATGAATTGAAATTATTGTTGACATTTTCAAATAGGTAAATAGTGAAATACGCCAAAAGTTAATAAAATAGGAGAAATTCCGTCAGTTTCTCCTTAGAAAAATAATTTATCTTGAAATATAATGAGTTGAAAATTATTAAAGGGATAAAGCAAGATAAGACAGGGTGCTCTGACACCGAGTGTGACATGTCTTGCTCGACTACACTGTAGATGGATGAGGGGTATCACATTTATTGGTATCAAAGCACGGTTTAGGAGTTCCTAGACATCGATAGATAGAATAAAATTGTGTGCATAACATGCATTGCATTCATAAGAGTCGAGGTGACACTAATGCAGATCTATTTTTTCTGGTTATTTTAGTTTAAGTTATGGACCCTGAGTCGCAGAAGGCAGTAGAAAAAGAAGTAGAAAATCATCCCCCGGCTGAGAGTGATATTGGAGACAGGAAAGGTCTTGCTGTGCTAGTGTTAAAGGGACTTGCACAACCCCAATAAGTTTTATAGGAGCAGATGACCGTGTATTTTAAATAGATTACTGAGGTAGTTCCGCAACCCCAACCACAACAGAAGTCACCTTTGAGAAAAATTAGGAAGTATGGGGCTGTAGATTTTAAAGGCAAAAAGGAAGATGATTCTACAACTGCGGAGTATTGGTTAGAAAGGACTAAAAGAGTCCTGCAGCAATTGCATTGCACCTCAGTAATGCTCTGCCAAGAAGTCATTGGTAGTGGGATGCTATAATCAAAGTAGTGCCACTAGCCAAGGTGATTTTGGGATTTCTTTCTGATAGAGTTCAAAAGAAATATATTAGTTGTCCATGAAGAGGAATAGAAGAGGAGTGGTGGCTAGAATAGGAGATTTTTGATCACCCTAATAACAAGAGGTCTAGAGAACCATTAAGACAGATACCTAATCAAAGTAGGAGACAGAGGCCTAGGCTTATGCCCAGAAGAGACTAATCAAAAGCACCAGTAGTCAGTATATTGGGGTTAGCAATGAGAAGTCCTACCCTAAGAAAATGTAGCCACTATAAAAAGTGGCATAAAGGTGAATGTAGGGGGTTGACCGGAGCTTGTTATAAATGTGGGGCCATGGACCATTATCTAAAAGAATGTCCTAAGAGGAATTTTCCATGAACACAAACTGAGAAACTACCTTCCACTACACAGAGTGATAGTAGATTAGAGGGATTTGAGGTAATACGAGAAAGTGGAGAGGCAAGAAAGTAGCAGTTCCTCGACTACTTACATCAGGTAAATTTTGAGGATGAAATTTTATTTAGAGGGGAAGAATTGTAACGCCCTCACTTTAGATAGTCCGTACATTCCACTGTTTCGGTGACTAATATCTATTTGGACAACTAGAATGTCTGTAACTATATTTAAACTAGAGTGAGGAGTAATAAATAACCCAAATAATGACAAGAAAAATTAAGGAAAAATTTAGGAAATGAAATACAAAGAAGTTAAATGAGCCAAAGCTACGGCGATGGTAACCCTAACGGGAAGTGACTGTGAAGATAGTTGGCAACCGTAGACCATGGGAAACCCTGTGAAATAATTATTTAGGACTTAATTAAAGGAATTTCTATGAATTTATAAGTCAAGAAAATGAAAAGAAATAAGCACAAAGTAAGGGAAGATAAAGAGTTATCGGGTATTATGGAAGAGACGAACATAAACTCGATAAGAGCAAAATTTGATTAATAAAATTTGAGGGTCTAATATTGACAAAAAATGAGGGTTATTAATTTAATGAAACTAGATTAATTTAATTAATTGAGATTATAAAAATTAAATATAATTATTAAAAAGTCAAAATTTAATGATTATTAACTTCAAAATACTTACAAAATTGCCATTACACTTCTTTACAAATTTGCCATTGAATATTTAATTAATATATATATCAATTATTGAGGAAAAATTTCATCTTCTTCATCTACCCATTCCCGTCCACTTACTCTCTCTCTCATCTTTCTCAAATTCTCTGTTAACACAGCAAAACCAAGCCTTGAAACTTTGATTTTGACCCATAATTCCTTTAGAAAACCTAAAGCAAACCCTAAACTAAAGCCTAATTAGTGTAGAGTACTCAAGAAAACTAAAAGAAATTAAGAGTTTAGGGTAAGAGAAATTTCAGTCAAGGTGGTTCCATGAGGGGAGTGAAGATTTGGTTGAATTGAAGGTTGATTTAGGCTAAAGAGAGCTTGAAAACAAGGTTAGTGCTATCAAATCCCTTGGATTTTGAAGTTGCACCAAATTGATTTAGGGTTTGCTAAATTTGAGAATTTTAATTGTTGTATTCTAACTGATGTAATTATGCCTAAATTAAGTTAATTAGGCACCCAATTGTTGATATGAATTGATGAGATGACCAAACTATTGAATGGGTGTGATGTTATGTGTTGAGACAGATTCTGGACCCTTGAGTCTAGTAGGTTTGAATGACTATAAGTAGAGTTACATAACTCCAATTAGTGTAAGGCCAATTGGAGATTAAACCTTAGACATAATGCTAGAAATTTTATGAAGAAAGCTTACCCAAAAACTGACCATAGCTTGCCCTAAAATTTACTTGAATTCGGGTGTCCAAAATCTAGACCTGGAAAACTGACTATAAGAACAGTGTTTGTTCAAATAGCCATAACTTTGTGTAGAGAGGTCCAAATGACCTGATTCTTGAACCCATGGAAAGCTTAAAAAATGTAGAACAACTTTTATGAAGAACAGAAACCTAATTTCTGACTATAACCTATTCAAATTGCTAGCCAAAATTAGGATACCAAAACTACCAGAAGTCAAAATTGCTCAGAATTCTGGACATGACCAATCCTATCAGTTATGGTAATTTGACCATAACTTGAACTACAAAACTCCAAATGAGTGATTCAAAAAGAGAATTAAAGTAGTGACATTAAGGAACAACTTTGATGATGAAGGTTTAGTCAAATTATCACTGTAGATAGGTCCAATAGAATAGTAAACATAGGTAACAAAAACTGAAAATTTTGAAATATTTCTAGTAAGCCTTGATTTGTGGTTGGCAACCAATGCCAACAAGTTTATAACCCAAAATGTGATACTACCATGAACTTAGGATTTATATTCCTATTATTTATGAAAAAGTCAACATTTTGAGTGAATAGTAATGTGAATAGTAACCCCAATGACATAGAAAATAGTATAATAAATTAGAGAAGTCATTATGATTGTTAATATAAAATGTGATTTACATAAATGGATTGTTAAATTTATAAATAAGGTAAAACTATTATTAGGACTTATGTCTCTTTTGCAAATAGGAAATAATACCTTGCAAAATTAGTGGCACATGAGAGACAAGAAGAATGTTTGAGTACAATGGTACATGAGAACCATTGTTGTGAATTGTGATCAATATGGATGATATAATGAATGTATAAATTATGATGAATACATAAACTATGTAGAATTGTAATTTAGAAATTTATGCTTCTACTATGAACAGAATTAAAATGACAAAAATTATAATTGGAACTTATAATGAAATAATAAAACACACTAATACTTAATGGTACTAGTGTGCCCATGTATTGCCTAGACACGTGTGTCATATTGGATAGATTGGCATGCCAATAGGGGATTGTTTGAGCAGTACAATGTAAGGCTTTATATCTGTATTTATGGCTTTATGCCCTCACTCTTGGCTTATATGCCCGATTATTTGTTACCATGGCTTTTTAGCCATATTGATTGCATACATGGTTGACGTTCCGTATTTCACGTCCCATGGTATGATAGCTCGAGACACCACGCTGTCCAGTGCCAAGGACTCACTTATCCAGTTTAATCAGCCTGTCATAGGTTACTTAGGCAGTGAAATAAAAGAATATTAGAAATTAAAATACTACAAATTAAATAAACGAGTACGAAAGACCTGAAATAAATTAGATTAGCTCTAAGAATTTATTTATTCATTAGAATGACCTGAAATGAACTAGATTAGTTATAAAAAGATTAGCAAAAGAATTATAACTTAAATAAACATTACATATGTGTCTTACATAATAATATAAGCATAAATTTAACATTTTTAGATTATTTTATATTGCACATTATTACGGTAAATTTATGAACTAAGCACCGCCACAGAGGACTAAATTAGGATAAAAGATATTTAATTTTAGAAACCTCATATGAAGTATAATTAAATCTTAATTATCCGAATTATATTTTATTTCTATCTTTATTTGTATATTATTTATTTGTTATATTATTGCACCACTAAGCAGCAATACTTAGCGCGATGGATTTGTTTCCTTGCGTAGGTACTGAAGATAAAGCCCAGTGGACATTAGACTGGGATTTTAGAGTCCGGATCTGTAAAGTGTCCAAGGTTGTTACCTCATCAGCAATGCATGTAGATAGGGCTCATATAGATCATAATAATGTATTCTGTACATTTTAAATATTTCTTATAATGTAATGTAAATTATAAAAATGTAATTAATATTTATGTGATGTAAATTAATAAATTAGCTAGTTCATATGTAATTAATTTGTATATCATGTAAACTATGAATTTATGTAATTAGTTGGTAAATCATGTATATTAATGAAATTTGATAATTTTCATATTTGAATTGAGCATGAATGGATTTGAATACAGAATTGAAATACATATATGATACTTGAAATGATGAGACGATTAAGGTGAAGATGAATTGAAATTATTGTTGAAATTTTCAAACAGGTAAATAATTAAATACGCCAAATGTTAATAAAATAGGGGAAACTTCGTCAGTTTCTCCTTAGAAAGATAATTGATTTTGAAATATAATGAGTTTAAAATTATTAAAGAGATAAAGCAAGATAAGATAGGGTGCTTTGGCACCGAATGTGACATGTCTTGCTCGACTACACTGTGGACTGGTGAGGAGTGTCACATTTAACCTGCTTTTGTTCTTCGTAGGTCTACTGCTATTAATTTTACATTTTATATTGTTAAATACAATTCCTAGCTCTCTGCATGTGTAGAGATATATCAATTAGTTTGGGACTGTAATATTTATCAATTTGGGATTGTAACTTATAAGATTTATGTATGTGTAATTGTGTGGTTAGATATTTATGATGGATGAAAGAGCTGAGCTCTAATTGATTTTATTTTGGGATTGTAATTGATTGACGGGTGAGCTGAGCTCTCCGAATATATTTTCATTGAGATTACAGATACGGTGAGTTAATAACTCCCCGTTGAATAGTCTATTTTATGGTTGGACTATGTCCGGTTAGTCACTTGAAATTAGGCTTAATATGGGCTTATGGTTAGGCTAGAGTTTAGTTAGGCTTACTACGAACTTCGAGGGTTTTATGCTGACCCAAGTCCTAGTACCGATCCAGCCCATGGGATCGGGTCGTGACAAGGCGTATTGAATCAAAGTTTTGTAAAATTAGCACAATAAATTCTCAATGAATAAAAGTACTTTTATTAGGTTAAATTGTAGTAAGTGGGGCCTTTTATAGGTGTTTTTCATATCCAAAAATGTCTGTTAGAGGTGTGTTTAATGGCTCTTTAAATTTCAAAAAATTAGTCTTTAGTTCATTGAAAGTTGTGCAGCAGAGTTATGTCAAGTCAAAGTATAAAATAATTAACTAAAATTTTTACAGGTTAACTAGTTTTGTAAAATAAAAAATTTAATCGACAGAACTAGTTAACTAATTTAGCTACTATCTGACTTGAATTTTGAAAATTTGAGTCTTTAAAGGAAAGTTGTAATAATATTAACCATTCAAAAACCTAAGGAATGATGTAGAAACACTTTCTAAACACTTAAATCTAAAAACAAAATTGATTTTAAGTCTTAAATGGCATAATCTCTCTAATCTTGTACAATTGACCTAAGAACTTAATTTCTATGCTATTTCTTCATGGACTTTAATTCATCTTGTGTTATATAAGATGCTAATCTCATTTTAGATCAGCCATTTCAATAGAATAGTCCTACCATCAATGTATTTGCACATCATGACCTATAAGATCACTTCAAATATTATGCACAAAGGGGTTAAAGTATATTTCATTAAGTTTTGCTGTAATCAAAATCAAGCTCATTTTAACTTATAGGGCCTATATATATATATATATATATATATATATATATATATATATATATGTATATATATATATATATATATATATATATATATATATATATATATATATATATATATATATAATTTAGAGTAATTATAACAATATTTATTAAGAATTTAATAATAAATTAAAAACTAATTCTTTATTCAAATTTGTAGCCTTTTATTAATACATGTAAATACACACTAATTAATTATAGATATTTAAATTATTTCTTTTTTTTTTAACTAAATGACCAAAAAAAATCCTTTATAGGTTCTTTCCAATTTAAGTAAATTTCTTAATTTTATCAATTTGATGTAAATCTTTTGTATTAGTTTCAATATAAATAATGAAGTTAACTAAAATAGTTGAATCTATTAATTGACAATAATAATTTAAATCTTCTTACTAATTATAGTTAATCCTTTTAATTTTATTAATTTATTAAATAATTTTAATATTTTCTATTAATGAAAATTTTGTAATAATTAAATAATATATTTAATATTATTATTTTAATTTTTAAATTTCTTTCAATTATATATATCCGACTAATTAAGCTAATAAAATTAAATTAATGTGAAAATTTAAAAATTAAATTGATAAAATTAAAAAATTTGACTAAATTTGAAAAAATTTAGAAGTGTTTATTTTTAAAAAATTGTCTAACTTTTTTTTTTTAAATTTCAACACTTACATTATTAAGTTTTAATGGTAAATTTTTTTAAATAAGGGTTTTTTTTTTTTTAAATAAGTGTATAAATAAATTTATTATATATTCGATCGAGAATATTATACTTTTTATATTCTCTTCAAAGCAATCAATCACACTATATTAAATATAAATATACCAGTATATTAAAATGAAAGTGGCGAGTTTCAAATTAAAAACTTTTAGACTAAATGATTTTTTCTTACCATTTAAATCAACCATTTGAAGGCCTAAGGAGAAGTTGATTGCTAATATATTGATGATTAAAAATTAGTTAATAATTGATCAATGTCATGGAACATGTTTAGTGGGTTAGTTTATGGTGATGCGGTGCATGTACATGCCATATGATAATGTCGGTGACTTCCAATCACATTTAAGCACATAGATGTTTCAATTCAACACAACTAAATGGACCAAAGTAGAGGTATTTTCTGTGGTTGATAATCACCTGAGCATGTGAATCAAATCATTTATATAAAGATGTAAAAAGTACTTATCGTGTATCTTAATATTTTAATAAATAAATTTTATTATATATTTTATATTTTAAATTGATGATAAATTATATTGACATAAAATTTCCTTTTAACTTTTAGCAAAGGAAACTAGTGATGATGTAGTAGACTAGGGCGGGCCATTTGTGTTATGTGTTGTTTTATTAGGTTGTCTCATCTTCACAAGAATGATACAAGCTACTTTGATAATAATAATTATTATAATTCTTAAATTAAATATTTATTTTCATATTAATATTTATATAAAATCAATTAAGATATATATAATTAATATATGAATATAAATATAAATATTTAATTCAATAGTTATTAAACTTATTTTCATGTGAAGTTAATTTTTATTTAGTCGTACTCAAATTTAAATACAATATAACTATTAATTATATGATAAAATTTTAAAATTAACACGATTTATTTATTAAATTAAATTACAAAATTCGATTTATATTGATACTACAACTACCAAAATGATATTTATAGGTAGGGGTGTGCAAACGGTCGGTTCGGTTCTGAACCGAACCGAACCAATAAAACCGAAAATAAAAAATCAAAAATTTTAAAAACCGAACTGATTGATAAGAGAAAATCGAACCGAATCGAACCGATAAATTTCGGTTCGGTTTGATTTTAAACCGATCAAATCGAAATTTATAAAATTTCATATTTTTAACATTAAATCTAAATAATAAAAACATAAAAACAAAAAAAATTAGAAATCAAAACTCAAAAATCTTTAGGTTCGGTTCGGTTTTTTGATTTCGATTCGATTCGATTCGGTTCGATTCAATTTGATTCGATTTTTTTTATTTCCTATATATATTAATAATTTCGGTTCGGTTCGGTTTTTTTAATTTTGTTATGAAAATAACCGAACCGAACCGATTAATCGAAATTATCAAAATTATAAACCAAACCAAATCGATTAAATTTTAAAATCGAACCGATTGAACCGAATTAATCGGTTCGGTTCGGTTTTTCGGTTTAAACCGAAAACTGTACACCCCTATTTATAGGCGAGTATCTGGCAGTGGTGTCCAAAGTTGAGTTGGATTCGAGCTAATATGCATCATTCGGACATTCTCCTTTAAGACACTTGGATAAAGGATACTCGCCTGGGATGTAACATATCCCTAGTTACTCAAATAATCTACAAAGAGATAAAGATTGGAGATAATGGCCAAGATTAAAATGGACTCTCAAGTAATGTGGATTCCAAGTCGAACCTGATACTATATCCTAATCACAATAAGAATATACACTAAAACTTATATAAAGGCCATCAGGTATATATATTAATAATTTTTTAATTTTAATTCATTCATAATTCAATTTTTAATATTAATTTAAGCATTGAAGTGATGATTAACTAATTTAATTGATATTCTTTATTATTGCTTGGCAGATCCACGATTTATAATCTATACCCATAAAAGAGGTGAATAACATTGGGTGTAACTCTTTTAATAAACAAAATTAGATGGATCATGTTAATTCTATTCATTAATAAATTAATATAATTAACATAAAAAAAACTATTAGTTTGCAAGAGAGTTGCACATACATTTATAAGCATGCAATTATACATACTCTTTTTTAAATAAGTGAGGTAGGAATTTATTCTACTCCTACATCTTATTTTAAATTTGTCTTTTTAATTTTATTACTAAAAAAATAAATTTTTATTTTTAAACACTAACAATATTTAAAAAGTATTTAAAATCATTATATAATTTTGTAGTTATTTAAATAAAAAATTTACAAAATCAAATCAAATAAAGTTTTATATACTATTAAAGTAATATAAAATCTAATTTATTAAATTTATATATACTTGATTGAATTATTTTATTTTTTTAACTGAAAACTGAATTAATTAATTTTTAAAATCAAATTGAATTTAAAAAATTCAATTAAACTAAGTTTGTTTATTCACTTCATTGATTTTTTTTAAGAATAAATTATTATTTAGTCTTTATAATTTAATAAAATTAATTATTTTATTCATGTATTTTAAAAAATACACTATTAGTTCTTGTATTTGACTTCCGTTAAATTGTCTAGTGCTTTGTCAATTTTTATCTTAGTTAATATTGATTAATCTATTATTTAGTCTATTTATTTCAATAAAACCAATTAGTTAGTCATTATATGTTAGAAAAATATATAAATTAGTCCTTATAATTAAATTCAATTAACTATTTAATTTATAATTATTTTTTTATACCTAAAATACCTTAATTACCTCTCCCTTATTTATTTTTTATCATCCCTTATTTCTCTATTTATGTTTTTATTTCTCTACACCACACTGTTTTTTCGTCATTTTCTTTTTGTTTTTATTTTTCTATAAAAATAACAAAAACTATTGACATAAAAAAGTTAGTTTATTTTCTTAAATTTCTAAATAATCAATGTTTTCAAGTGAAAAAAAAAATTAAAAATAATATCTAAAGAATTAAAAATTAAAAAGAAAATTGATTTCAAATTTAATATTTACATAATAAAATTTTTATTTTTATCAAAAAATATATTTTTCAAAAAATATATATCAATTAATTAGTTTAACTAAAATAAAAAGACTAAATAATAATATTTTTAAAAATATAAGAATTAATTAATTAATTTTTTAAAAATAGAATAATTAAATGATAATTTAAAAAGCGTGAATAATTAAAAATTTAATAAAAAAATAGTTTAGGTGAAAATAAAATATATACATTAAATATTATATTTTTTAAAATATATAAATTAAATAATTAATTTTATTAAAATATAAAAATTAAATAAAATTTTCTTAATGCACATATTAAAATGCCTAAAAGATGTGGCACGGGACCGCGCCTATAAGGACGCCGTGAAAAGCGAAAGAGCAAGTGACACTACGTGGCAAAATCCATGTGGAATTCCACCGAGCTTGTAACGGCCCTTTTCACGCCATTACAGCAAACTTTTCGAAGTCGCGTCGGGAAAATGCTATTTGTTCGTTAAAATTGCATACATATTTGCGTGTAGTTATTATAAATTTTATTTTATATAATAATTATTTTGATAATTTTAAATTAAATATTTATATTTTAAATAATTTTATATAAATATTTAATTTATAAATTATTAAATTTATTTTTATATAAAATAAAGTTTATATTAATTAAATAAATCTATGTATCTATATTGCTAGCAAATAAATTTTTTAAAAAAATTAAGCATCACTTTGATTTTTTTTTTTTCAGCCATAGGATCACTTCCAATTTGATTTGTTAAAATTGCAATCACTAAGTTGAAAAATAACGAAAAAAAAAAGAAGTAAAAAGTGGAAAGGATTCATCCTCTTATTTGGAAAGGAAAAACAAATAAATAAAATTATATGTTATCTCTCTATAATTAATTATTTGTTTTTTAATCTTTATTATTAATAGTGAAAAATCATTAATATAGGAAAAATAGAATTTAAATAAAAATTAATTAACTTGATTTTGATTAAAAGTTTTAAAAGAAATAACATGGTGAAGATAAAAAGATAATTATTTAGTGTTTGTATTAATTAAATTTATTTTTCATATTTAAAAAATAATAATTTTTTATAAGTATTTATGAAAATGGACACTTTACCTCCTTCACGGTTAAGGGATAAAAGTATTACACCAAAATTAACAAATGCAAATTCCACTGCCAATGCAGCCTCGTTTTGCTGAGCTTTTGAAAGGTTATTCAAGCATTGCAAGAGCAAAATTGATGGCATCATCGTGGACCAGCAGGGTTCTTTCTAGCAAAACCATTTGCCACCCGCGTCTCCTCCTCCCTGAGTTGCATTAGCTGCAGGTAGCATTTCAAAATGACCCTTCTTATAGATAATAGTTACTCTGAAACAAATTTAAAAATTATTTATGTCGAGATGCAGAACAAAATAAATGACAGTTAGCCATAGCTCAAGCGTAAATCAACAGGTCGTACAGTTGTCTAACATCGAGGAATTCCAATTTCACAAGCATTAACTCTAGCAACAAATCGAAGAGAACACAGTGATTCACCAACTGAATGAAGTGGGTTATGGTAAAATATTGAAAACATCAGGGCTTTTCAATCCCCACCTAGACAAGGCTGTTCACATAAGCAATCAAAATTAGAAAACAACCAAATAAATAGAGAAATCAAAGAAAAAAAAGAAAAAATACAAGTATCATTTAGGAGACAACTAACCTCATTCAGCCATATATTCTTAATGTGAAAACAAAATGGCATATTGATGACTGCTTATTCATTTGTGCCTTTCGTACAAACCTGGAAAACATAGCACCAATTAATTCATAATTGGACTAATTAAACCTGTGGATTCAACCATGTCTACGTGAGGGAATCATTGCCGAGACCAAAGACGAGGAAGTTGCAAGGAGCGAGAGCCTTGAGGACGTCGAAGGCAACAGAGTTTTCGCCCAATGATTGCTCTGGGACGATTCTTGAGGTGGCGTAATGAACGATGGCTTAGTGCTGGATCGTCGTGGAATCACAGGTTACGGAGTTCGCTAATGAGCAAATTTAGTATAACTTGCAAGCAGTGTTACTAAATTCGGTTAGATGTTGATCAGTGGTTGAACTAACGAGTTAATAATTCAATTAGTGAGTTATTAAAAATTAATTAAATATAATAAATATTAACATAGATAAATAAATAAATATAATTAATTATGTTTCAATAATTAAAAATGAAAATTTCAATATTTATTAAATTTTATTTATATAAATTTTAATAATATTTTTAAATTTTATGTAAAAAGTATTTAATTTAAATATTTATAAAATATTATTTATATGCTAGAAAATAAATAAAAATATTATTTTATAAAATTTATTATTTTATTATAAAATAAAAAATATATATAAATTAATAAATATATATTTTCAAATTTAATTTAATAAATTATAATTTATTAGTATAATTAATTAATTTAATCCGAATTTAATAACATTGCTTGCAAGAGCTAGATCAAAGCTTTGCATAGTAATGATGACGGTGAGAGTTGGAGGAAACATGAGCATGTGACTAACGTTGGGTTTAATTTGGCCAATAATTTAAGTATAGGCCTTTTGCCTTTTTTATGAGTACAAAGTGTATTGGGGTTTTCAGTCCCAATCTAACATTTTCGTTCTTGGGTTGTAGGGATGTAATGAGCCCATTATCATTTTCATGGGAAACTCACGTAGGATGTTATTTCTAATTCAGTGCGACTCCTTTATCTATTATGACATCCCAAAGCATCTGAGCTAAATCCCTTTTATGTGTAACATACTCAATTCCTAGTAATTAATAAATTATTTCTTAATTCAAAATTGCTTACCCAAATTATCTCAATTATCAGGTATAAACGTGTATACAATTTTTTAAATATCTGATTTAATTAAGCTCTAACAAGAAAAATAATATATAATTAAATTTGTAATGAATTTGAATTTAATGAATGATACTTTTGTCAGGTTCAAATTTTATTTTATAACATATATTGTCTTTGTTATTTGAACATTTGCATTTCTGGTCATCACAATGATGATATTTATTAATTAATAAAATTTTAGGCCTGATTTAGTTGAGAATAAAATTTATTGAAAATGTAAAAAGCTCTCCTATTTGGTATACATTGTTAAACAAATTTTTTGAAAAGTTGGCTGTTTTATTTCTCTTATATATATATATATATATATATATATATATATATATATATATATATATATATATATATATATATAATATGCTTATAAAATGACTTTATAAGTTACACTGCCCTAATGAAGTGGAATGCAATTTATTATTTTGTCCTTTAACTTGCTACACTTCAATTATATTATGAATATTATTACCTTCTTTAATTTAATAGTAAATTTACAAAATTTAATTTGGATATCAACAACCTTGACTGCCTCCAACCTTTGGCATGATCAAGGTTAACTTTGATGCAACAGAAAATTCAAAGAAGAATTTATGGTCTATAGCTGCGGTTGCTGGGGATTCTAGAGGCAGTCTCAATGGTTAGTCATGCAAACGCATTACAATTATTTTTTACACCCTCAATCTTAAAGATATGGCTTGTAGGAAGCCATTTTGCTCGTCAAACATGAAGGATTTTGATATGTCATTCTTGAAAAAGACTTCTAAATTGTTATCAATCGTCTTAAGGTTGCCTCTATTCCTCAAAACATTCATGGCATTGTTCAGAATATCATTCATTTTGCTTTGAGTTTAATGTAACTCTTTATCAATTTGTTAAGCCATATGTAAGTTTCAAAAGTTTTGTTGGACGAGTCATCCCTTTTTAATTCTTTAGCTTAACATTATTTTATAACCTTTGTCTTATTTTAACGCTTTCAATGATATTCTCATATTTAAAAAAAAATTAAGAGAAAATTTACAAAAATTAATTTATATATTAAACATATTTATATTATACTTTTCAGAAAATAAAAATTTTAAAAGTGTATTTTCTAAAAAGCATACCTCCCAATACAAGGAATTTTATAGCATTTTGAACCAAACAAACAAACCTTAGTTCTTAATTATAAATTTTAAAATTTTTAACTATGGTTTAATTTTGACGTAGTAAATTATAATATAATTTGAACTATCATCTAGTTTTTAAGAATTTAAAACATAATTAATAAAAAAATTAAAATACAATATTTTACTTTATTTTATTCATTTAAAATTTTATTTTTTTTTACTGATGAAGATATATTGAGATCGATTGAAGTGTATTTTGCGACAAATTTTAACAATTTTTTATAATTATAATAATACGCTTTAAATTAAATTTTAACTATATATTATGGAATTCTTAATTAACTTATTTAGTTTTTCTCCAAAAAAAAATTGAGTTTATTTATGGGCTTGACCTAATTAGTCTAATTGGGTTTAAGTTACAAGAATTGGGCCTAGTTAATTGATATATTAGGGTAAAATACATTATATTTAATATTATTTTAATTTATAATTAAAAATATAGAAAACAAATCATGTTAATTTATAATTTGTAGAAAGAACTAGTTAACAATTAAACCCTAAACATAAAAAATATAATAATTAAAAAATAAAATAAAATTTATTTTAAAATAATTTATTTACATTATCTTTAGTTTTCAAAATATTTATTTTTATTTGCAAAAAAAAAAATAATAATTCTTATATTAGCAGACAAGGAGAGCCCACCCAGCCCAATCGTTGTGATGACACATTTTTGACGTTGTCCGTACGCCACGTGCCATTCAAAATCATGAAATTTCAAATATGTGCGCCCGTCTCAACTCTCTAAAAACCCTATTACCCCGCGTCCGATCAACGCTTCAAAAATCCAAATTATAGTATCCGGCTCTCTCTCTCTGCCCTCAATTTTTCTTTCTTTTTTACTTCATTTTCTCTCTCTAGAAAAAAAATCAAATACGGATCCACCGCCTTCGATCCGAACCCTGAAACCCTATTCCCTTCTCTCTAGATTTTGTTCTTATCTACACAAACTATGCCAATGAGGAAGGGAGCCAAGAGGAAGAGAGTCCAGAAAGACAAAGAAGATGAAGCAAAAGCTTCTTCTTCTTCTCAAGAAAATCACAAGCAGGAATCCACCAAAGCTCCTACGCGAGCTAAAAGCGTTAAGGCCTCTAAACCCCAACCTGAGCCTGAATACTTCGAGGATAAGCGAAACTTGGTATAATATTTGGCTTTGCATTCTTTGTTTTTGATTCTCTGCATTCTTTGTTTAATTTTGGTTGTTTGTTTATTTGAAGTTTTTGTTTGATTACTCTGCGTTTTGTTTGGGTTTGTGTTTTGTGTGTTTTGAGAGGATTGTGGACAAGTTTATGACATGTTATTTTTATAGGTTTCTGTTTGATTACCGAGAAAAAAAAATGATAAAATCCTTGTAGAATCTTTTCTATTTTTTTTATTCGTTTAATTGCATTGGTAGTAGAATATGGAAAGTTAGCCTAGGTTAAGGTAAATAGCTGCAGTTGTTTGAGTTGAGTAGGTGGTTTTGCTCTATGAGGTCTTCAACTATTTTTCGAATTCAATAATCTTGAATCATTATGGTTTAGAGCTTTAAGCACGTATTATTTGTAATTTGAAGCCTTGCTTTCCGGTTTTACTGAGCAATGGTGTGGTTAAGGACACCTGTTTTTAAGCATAGAGGTATTGTGGAAGTATTTCATTTATTTTTGGACTAGGAATTGCCTGTCTAGTTTGGCTATTCTGCATTTTTTTTGGTTCATCTAATTTAAGTGGCTGTTTTTGTAGTTGGGAAAAAAATGGGCAGTATTGTTTCTGTGACTAACAGAATTTTTCGAATTGTGTTTTGTAGGAAGATCTATGGAAGGAAGCATTTCCTGTTGGGACAGAGGTTAGATTGGAATTTATGATTTTCTCATGCTCAATTATATGACAATTTTTTTCCTTTTCTTTTTAATGCTGTAATGCTGCTTATGTGCTATCATATGTTTGTACAGTGGGATCAATTGGATTCAGTGTATCAATTCAACTGGAATTTTTCCAACTTGGAAGTGAGTCACAGAGTCAATTGTTTTCTCATTTGACCTTTTTCCCATTCACTACTATTTGGTAAGTAGTGGTTTGGATTGATAGATAGAATTATTATTCTGCTTGGTCAGGATGCATTTGAAGAGGGAGGCATTCTACATGGAAAGAAAGTTTATCTATTTGGTTGTACAGAGCGTAAGTAACTTTCTAACTTGAATTCTGCAATTTATATGTTGTAAAGATTTTTCTTCTGCCACCTTATACAGTTTTTGTTTTCTCCATAGTTGCCAGACTACTAAATTGCCGCACATCTCCTTTCTAGATTGCCTGCACACACTTCTTCCAATGCCCCTCAACCCACCGACCAGAACCCATACATGCCCTTCCTGTTCTTTCTTTCTTGTCGTTTTCATTCTTCATTTAAATTTATTTACGTTTTTGCAGCTCAATTGGTCCCTTACAAGGATGAACAGAAAGTAATTTGCATACCTGCAGTTGTGGCCGTAAGTTCATTGAGCCCTTTTTTATGCCCCTGTAAGCCTGGAACCAAATTTGAATAGGAATTTGCTGATTTTCAATGTATCTGCTTCTTTCAATAAAGTTTGTTTAGGTTGGGACTTTATCAAAATTAAATACTTACTGATGCTTTATGGCTGTTGTCTCTATAGTTCCTTTCTTGTTTAAAAAGAGTTGGGGGCATGTTCACTTGTAGAAAAATAGGGTGTTTTCTAGAAAATGTTTTCCAAGAATGAAAAATAGAGTATAGTGCTCAAATGTAAAAATTTTCCAAATAGAAAACCGAAAATTAGCCTTCCAATTTTCTAAAATTATATTCACTTCTAGAAAACAACTTTATGATGTTTCACCTGTTTTCCATTGTAAAATAATTGCTGTTTCCCAAGTAGAGAACACTGAGATCTCTGTATTTTCTGATTCTACGACATTCTTTTGCTGGGTTCAAAGCCCAACTTTGTTACTTTTTTTTTTCTCTATTCATTCTTGCTATATTTTTCAATATTAACTCATTTTTTTGTTGGGCCATTTCATATACATTCTAAGACTTTGTTATTTTTTTAATTTTCTTTGTTTTAATATTCATTGTTTGCTTATTTTTCACTTTTTTATTTAATATTGAATTTATTATTTTTAAATAAAAATTAGTTAGTCATGAAAACATAATGACAAAAATTAATAACTTATTTATAAATTAAATGACAATATCCCTTTAATTTTATTTGATGTTCTATTTGTAAAACAAGAAATTTTCAACTCCCTAACTATACAAAACAATTTTAATAAAAACATATTTTTCTAGTCTATATATCTATATTAGAAAATGATTTTGTTGTTCATTTAATGTTTTATAAGTTTTCCACAGAAAAAGGAAATGGGAATTTTCTATGAAAATTTAAAATGGAAAGTGGAGAGTTGTTTTCTACACTATCATTTCTTTCTGAACTTTTTTTTTCCCTGTTTTTTTCCAGATTATGTCTCCCTTCCCTCCTTCTGATAAGATTGGAATTAACTCAGTTCAGAGGGAGTCTGAAGAAATAGTTCCCATGAAACAAATGAAAATGGATTGGGTTCCATATATTCCTCTGGAGAATAGGTATCTAAATATTTTATGGATTTCATGGAATGTTATCTATTCAAGTTTTTATTTTGTCCTACAGATTTTTGTCATGTGTTTATGTAATCTAATCCTTCTACAGAGAGAGTCAGGTTGACAGACTGAAGTCTCAAATTTTTATTTTGAGCTGCACTCAGAGACGGTACTGCCCTCTCTCTATCTCCCTCTTGCACCCTCCATTTTTTCTTACTCCTTTAAAATTTATTTTAATTTTGGATGTTCAAATATGCCAAATCGGTTCAATATTTTGTTAAATTGGCAATTTATATTCTTATTTTATTTTTGTATTTACTAAACTTATTTCTACTTCCGTAAGTTTCTTAAGCTGTATATATGGAGCACATTTTGATAGTTTCAGTTAAAAAGTTGGTGTTTAGTTTTCATATCCGTGATACCAAAGACATGAACAGTTATGAAGGGATGGATGGAAGTCCCAAAGGTTCTTAAGGGGGCTTTTGAAGGATTCAAGAGGTGCAAAACAAGTACTAAAAGAATAGATAGTGATGCGTCCCACATCGATTCTGCAAGGAGGTCTTAGGTGTTATATATATGAGTTTGCAAACCTCCCCTTGTGAGCTAGTTTTTAAAGCGGAGTTAGGCAGGTTCATATCATTTGGTATCAGAGCTTTACTCTGTATGGGTTGGTGGGCCATGTACAAAGGTTCCCTGACGTTATTCGGGAGAGGTCGGGGTGAACGAGTCATGACCCCGGTTACTTCACGAGGACGTTCAATCTAAAGGGGTTGGGAATGATGCGTCCCACATCGATTCTGCAGGGAGGTCTTAGGTGTTATATATATGAGTTTGCAAACCTTTCCTTGTGAGCTAGCTTTTGAAAGCGGAGTTAGGCAGGTTCATATCAGATAATTTCAGGGTTAGGGATTATCAAATGTATGACTGAGAGTTAAAATAAGATGAGCAAAGTTAGATTTTATTTTATGATAGGATGTGTGCACAGTGCACCATAAATTGCATCCTAAGTGGTGTTTGGATAAAATCTCCAGGGAATTTGATGCAAACTCCTTTAAAGTGTCGTATGAATATATATGACATCTCTTGTCCCTGAGAATTAAAATTTAAAATAAGATGAGCAAAGTTATTTTTTGTTTTATGATAGGATGCGTGCACCATAAATTGTATCCTAAGTGGTGTTTGGATAAAATCTCCAAGGAATTTGTTGTTGTTGACATGGGGTATGGTTTGACTTTTAAATATTGTTTGAAGAGAAAATTAAGTAAGAAATTTGAATAGAACCGTATTAAGGGAAAGATTAAAAGAAAAAGTCACACTTAGAATTTATTATGCATCACATTTAAGGTTGCATTAATTTCTTGGCGAGTGGTACAATACCATCACAATTGCGAGAGACCAAAGTCTGTTTTAACTCTTTTTGTCTATTAGAAACCAGTTGCTAATGTCCATTGACAATGATGCTATGATGTGCGCATGTGTGTTTGAAATTTGCTCTTTTTATGTCTACTTACGCACATGGTTTACTTGCAGGTCTGCTTTGAGACTTTTGAAGATAGACCGTGTTAAGAAATATGAGTACTGTCTGCCTTGTGAGTTTTAAGCAATTTTCAACTGTTCACATTGTTGCGTTTCACATAGTCCTTTTTGTAGATTAAAATGTCATGAGAAGGAAGAATGGAAGGAAAAAATCTATATAAATTATCATTTGTGACATTTATGGGTCAGAAACATAAACTCGTATGAACCAAGTTTGATTGTTAAGGCAAAGAATGATGCAAGCGTATTTTTTATCCCTTAGCATTTAATAACATGTTTTTGCCTTTGCAAGTTGAGTCATATAAGTTTAATGACATACTTGTGTTCTTTTGATAGATTTCTATCACCCTTTTAAGGAAGATGAGCTTGAACAAAGCACTGAAGTTCAGATAATTTTTCCAGCAGAACCAAAGCCGGTATGCAACAGAGAGTTGGGAACCTAGATCTTTGAGTTTGATGGCTGCTTTTTGACTGAGCTTGGTTACTGCACACTTCTATAAGTTGAATTTTATTTCTTGCCCCATGTAGGTTTTCTGTGAATTTGATTGGGAGCTAGATGAGCTCGAGGTACAAGATTAATTTTCTGATTTTGTCTTAGTTTAACTTGAATGGATTCTATTGAGTCAACTACGTGTCTATTTGGCATTACTTTTGAAGGCTTGAAACTGTTTTTTGAATAAAATCACTATTTTAGACGTTGTTTAAAAAAACAGTTTGGAAAAGTTATTTTGTTATTTTAGTGATCTTATGACTAAAACTTATTAAATTTAATTTTAAATTATTTTTTAATACTCTCTAAGCAGTATATCTGAAAAAGTGATTTTCTTAACAGTAATTCCAATAGTAATGCCAAACAGGCCTTACAATGTTACTTGATGTTATGGAAGAGTTGACTCTAGTAAATGGCTTTGATATACATTGAACTATACCCACCATTCAGTTTTGTGGAATCTTTAGTCATTGGATGCTCTTTTACGTTGGTGAAGGGAATGCTGTAAAACAATGTATCTTTATGGAAAATTCTGCCAAGTTCTAACTTCTCAAATGAATTGTTCAACGGAGGGATCTTGAGTATTTTTGGGGAAATATGTTCTACCCTCCCATTGCACAATTCTGTTAAAGTTGCTTCCTAATCACTTTACAGCTTCCTAGAGAAAAGGAAAAAGAAAAACCATTATTTTGTGCTAAAATTATTTATCAATCCACAGGAGTTTACTGATAATCTAATCAAGGAGGAGGAATTATCTGAAGATCAAAAAGATGCATTCAAGGTAAAATTCTTTGAATATATTCAAATAACTTGTAGGTTTCTCTTATTTTTAAATCGTTAATATTTGAGCCAAATAATTCTTTTCTTTCTTAGGAGTTTGTCAAAGAGAAAGTTCGAGAAGCAAAGAAAGCTAACCGAGAGGTATTAAGCAAATGATGGATGTATGTTGTTTCTAGGGACGGATCGAGAAATTTTTATTACTAGGGGCATTATATATATATATATATATATATATATATATATATATATATATATGTATATCAGTTAATAATGAAATAAGACACAAGATATATAGTAGTATTTATATATTTTGCATGTGAATTGCACATATTTATATTTTTGGTCCACTATCGGCCCTTGAAAAAAATTAGGTATAGGCAAAATATATAAGTAAATTTATACCATTTCTCTTTTTTTTTGTTTTTGATCCATGCGTGTGTGTGTGTGTGTGTATGAAATAATTTGACACGTAAGAGATTTAGATTTGATTTTAATATAATTTATTTTAGCAAAAAATGTCTTATTATTTACGTAATTATATGTGTATGTATTTATTTATGAATGAATATTAATTCATAAATATATTAGATGACTCATTTATAAAAGATTTAAAATAATATTTTTTATAAAGTATTTTAAATTTACACTCATTAAATTTTCTCTACACTTATATATGTATATATAATCTAATTTTCTGGCTCTTCATCAAACTCAAAATTATTATAATTCAATTTTAATATATGAACAATATAACTTTTAAGAGAATAAGTGGATAATATTAAGTAGGAAAATAATTATTAAAGCATTCATATAAGTTTGGAAGAAAATATATATCTTTAAAAGCGGGGACACTCAAATTATTATATAAAATTTTTAAATATATTCAAAAGACAATTGCCCCTTCCCTAGACCTGTCCCTGGTTGTTTCTTTGTTTTGTTCAGGAGTTTGTGATATGGTAATTAGCTTTGTAGTAATCTTTTTATGCAGGCGAGGGAATCCAGGAAAAAGGCCTTGGCAGAAATGAGTGAGGAAACCAAAAAAGCATATGAAAATATGAGGTTTTACAAGTTTTATCCTGTGGAAACCCCAGATACTCCTGACATATCAAAAGTAAAGGTGAGATGTTGGAAATTACTGCACAATGCACTTCAAGGGGTTACAGTTTCTTATAGGAAGTATTTTTGTGCAAGCATGGTTATCAAATTTAATTAATTTGTCTTTATGACTGGAATTTTTCTTGTTGGTAACCTTTTGTTGCATCCTTAGAGAGCCTGTCAAAAGTCTTGAGTACTGATTTGTCATTATATCTCTAAATCGTGAAGATAATCTAGTTATCATTCTGATGACTTTCTAGGTTTCAGATTGTGAAAAGAAGACATAGGTATATGATGGCTGCTTCAAGTTGTTTATTATTATTATTATTATTTGCACTTTTTGTCCATCTTTACATACATATTCCTGAATGCGTTTGCCAAATGCTAACTCCTCTTCAATGATTGAAAGCAATTTTCTTTCTTGATGAAATTTTGCAAATGTCTGTCCTTTCTGTATGTTGTTGTTATTTTGTATTTCTATCCATCGAAATGCCCACAGGTGTCATATCTCCATTAACCAAGATCACTTTGGGTTGGTGAATAATGTGATGGGATTCATGAGAAATTCGAAGAAAGGTGTTTGCTTTTAGAATATTCAAACTATCAGGCCATAAGAAGCTTAGATATGAACAAGGAGTCAAATATTGCAATCAAAATATCCCTAAAATTTAGGCACTCTAGTTTTCTTGGTTATTAAATGAACTAGTGTTAAATTCAAAATGATTAGAATTTCTATGTAAAAATGGGTTGTCAGGCGGCTAGGGACGTTCC
This sequence comes from Hevea brasiliensis, assembly GCF_030052815.1. Classification (NCBI taxonomy): domain Eukaryota; kingdom Viridiplantae; phylum Streptophyta; class Magnoliopsida; order Malpighiales; family Euphorbiaceae; genus Hevea; species Hevea brasiliensis. The sequence goes on along the minus strand of NC_079494.1, from coordinate 25,424,413 downwards.
AAAATGGCAAGGTGGACAGGAAAATTTGGGACTTGGGGGTATATACTATATAGTCATTTTTCAAAATGTTTTCTTGGGTAAAATTACTATGAAGTCTCTATAGTTTGTTAAAATTAATTAGTCCCTTTTTTTTAAACCCCAATTAAAATGTCCTTGTATTTTGTAAAATGAAACTCTTTAGTCTTTTAGTTAAAGAAAATGTTAGTAAACTTGTTTTAACTTTGAATATTTATACTGTTTAGTTTATGAAATTTTAACTATCCATAGTATTTAGTCTCTCTAATCAAGGTTGAAACAGGTTAACTAATGTTTTCTTTGACTGAAATCTAAGAAAAGGAATAAAGAGTTTGATTTTTCAAAATACTGGACAATTTAATTGGGTTTAAAAAGAATAGGAACTAAGTAGTTAATTTTAACAAATTACAAGGACTTGATAGTAATTTACCCCTTTTTTTTTCATTTATGGGACTGAGGGTATATGATATTAATGGAATTCATTAGTCAATCTGGGTAGAATGCTTGCATACCTTTCAGAAAGAGATTATTTGCTAATTTGTATTTTGTCTTGCAGGCTCCATTCATAAACAGGTATTACGGCAAGGCTCATGAGGTTTTCTGATTACAATCGAGTAGGAGCAGCATTGACAGAGAATGCTGTAAAAGTTTGCTTTAGCTGCCAAAAGGTTGAATTTGAAGATTTTGTTTACTTCGAAGTTGGGAGGCATACCTCTGGTGCCCTATGATACATTTCTTTCATCAAAGCTTTAGGTATCATAGTCAAAAGGTGTAAACTCTTAGTATCAGAATTTTTAGATATAGACAATTGGAGGTGGCCATCGCTATAGGAAGCATTTTGTAAGATACAATGTTGAGGCTTTTGATAATTTCAGTGTCTGGTTGAGCTGCAGGTGGTGAAATTTCCCTGTCTTGCTCGAGTTTATCTTGATTTCCCTTGTATCTCTCTCAAATCTTTTGTTCTCATACCATGTTATTACTTCTTGTATGACCAAAAGTAATACTTGAGAGAAGGTGAATAATGGATTTAGTTTATTTTTTAAGAATTCTGTATTGTGCTTTTCCATGGGTTTCGTTTACTTTTTTAGTTTATTTTTTTAGAATTCTGTGTTGTGCTTTTCCATGGATTTACAGGTGCAGCAAGCACATGGTCTCCCAAATAAGTAGCCAAAGCAATCCATTTCCTCCCAACGAGTCCACACAGAATTTGGCAGCAAAACAACAGACAGTTCCTAAAAGAGACGGGATAAATGTTACAGGCATTGTCTGACTTGGGGATGCTGATCGTCGAAGAAGCAAATAAGCAACTGACAGAATTATTATCAGGCCAAACAGCATTCTGCTCACAACCTGAAGGTGTCAACCTGAAGACGAATGATACCGTAGAGAATGCCACCCCGAGTTGAAGGACGAAATTGGCTTTGGGAGCCACCGTGATTTGAAATCCTGAATCAGATTAAATAAACATGAATTTTGTAGGCATCTTGCATGACTAGAAAAAAAGCTGGAGAAATATAGCCAAGAAAATCCATCTGCTTGCAAAGGTGTTGAGTGACAAATCTTTGACATCACATCACATGACTAGATGTTGAATGGAAATTATAAAAGAAGAAAATTAAAAGCATATATTAATTATAGAGCATAAATTAAGGGTATGCATTCTCTTTCAGGTTTCTTGTCATAATTGGCCTCGGGGTACCTTTTTATTACAAATTTAACTTGAGGACCCTATCCGACAAATGAGTCAAACCACACGGTAGTAAATTGTAATTTCCCCTGGAAAGAAAGAATCCAAAAATGGTTTTTAAGTTAATGGACTGAATAAATACAAACAGCTGCCTACATAATTATCGAGAAGCTTGGCATACAATACACATATCACATACAGAAGTCACAGACAACCAGTTGCAGCAAGACGTCTTTTCGGTTTTGCAATCTGTGGACTCAATCATCTGTAATAAAGAGAGAATTGGTGGCAAGTTTCAAGAAATGATCTTTCCATTCACCAGGACCAGCGAAAGGCAAAAGACCACAGCTCAATGGCAGAAACAAGAGCACTACAGTATAGAAAAGAATTCGCCGGAACCAGTATGGACATATCGCATTGGATTTTATCCCATCGGAGATGGTGACAGGCCCATGAAGTACATAGAACAATGTCGATGTAAAGACATTTGAGAAGAAGTGCAGCAAGCACAAAGTCTCCCAATATAGTAGCCAATGCAATCCACTTCCTCCCAATGTGTCCACACAAAATTTACCAGCAAAACCACAGACTGCTCCTAAAAGCAACAGGATGAATGTTACTGGCATCGTCTGACGTGACATTGCTGATCGTTGAAGAAGCAAATAAGCAACTGCCAGAATTATTAACATGCCAAACAGCATTCGGCTTACAACCTGAACATGACACCGGAGAGTATGCAGCCCAGAGTTGAAAGACGAAAATGGCCTTGGGAACCACCGTGATTTGGACTCCTGAATCAGATAAAAGAAACATGAATTTTGTAGTTATCTTGTGTGACTAAAACAAAAGCTGAAGATATATCAGCCAAGAAAATCCATCTGATAGCAAAGGTGTGACATGAAAATTCTTTGACATCACATAAATCAAGTAGATGTTGAAGATAGCAAATCCTGTTTTGAGCCATTAAAACAAACCAAAACAAAATTTCATTATGCTCTTGGCTATGACGCACAATATATTTTGAACTGGCAAGAGAATGAAAGCCCAATAAAATCAAGCTTCAACCTTAAAATCAAGGCTCTCTCCAGAGGTACAAGGTGGGGATTCATTCTACATATCTAATTAATTTTATCAAACATTTAAAGCAATATCTGTTATCTTTACACACTGCATAAGGCCAAAGGACAATATATTGTACTCTTCACAGTTTCTCTGCAGAATCTCTGCAGTTCCAGAGAAAATAGTATCACAAAGATAACATATAAATTCAGATAACTAGATCAACAATACTGATGATCACGTGAATTGAAGAAACAACCAATTGAAGCTACCAAGAAGATATGACCCTTACCTCAACTGAAGGATTACAGGATGCAGTAGCATCAGTGATCCTTTGGTATGAAAAGACATATGCACCATATAAAAGGCAGGCAGACATGAGGAACAAACCGGCAACAAGGCAATCTATGCAAGTCTTAAGCAGTTCAGCATGCTTTGTATCTTCTACTTGGTTCTTGAATTTTTCAGCTTTAAAGGATGCCTTTGACACGCCCATTGCTAATTTTGATCTTTCAAGATGATTTGAATCAAAGCTAAGAGCCAGCTGTGCCTCTTTTAACTCCAATTTTTTCATTGTAAGACCAATCTCCAATGTCTTCAGGTCATTAGAACGCGCTTCCTCCATGACCAATTTCTCAATAGTGCTGCGATGGTTGATTACAGAACCTAATGAACTTGGAACACAAATCTGTTGGTTTAATTGTACATTCAAGGGAAGTTCCTGGTTCAAGCAAGGAACGCTCTCTTCTGCATCTTCAGCCACATGCACTTGATTTTGGGCTGAGATGGAAGGCAACTCAGTTTCTGATTGATAATCCTTGATGCCAGAGCTACCACAATCAACCCCATTTTCAAGAGTCAAGTGTGAAGCCCAGCTTTCTACATTCAGGTGGCTTGAGTGATATGCTTCCTTGTTGATGGATGCTTCATTAATCAATCTAAGGGTCCTCAATGTACTCCCAAATGATTTCTCAAAGTTCCTGGCAAAAAATTCAAATTTATCACCGACGACCTGTTGCGACATATGGAGCAAACGAGGAGACCATAAATATAACATTAGCATTTGGGGTTTGTCTGATGATGATAGAACAAATGAAGAAACTTAACTAGAAAAACCAGTCCATGAATGAGTCAATGTTTAACTTTAAATTTAAACTTTAAAGTATGGCTTACATTAGCTAAAGATTCTCTGACAGCTAAAGCACAAATCTGCAAATGAACAGACAAATAATATATTGTTAATACCCAATATTTCAATATTCAGTAAAGTTAAACCAATTGAACAAATATTGCAGATAAACTGACAAAGCACAAAGCTGTGACCACCTTTCTGGGGGCTTTGCCTCTCTATTTGTCAGATTGACTTGGATGTTTTGGTATGAAAAGTTTACAAGCCAAATAATTTCAGTAATCTCATATCATTGTCCTTTATATAAGAACTAAATGAGAAAGAGCCCAACGGAGTTTTCAACAGTAAATGTGTTTTTTTTTTTCCACATTCCAAACAAAGAATTGTGAATGGATCAAAAGCCATGGTCAATAACTTCCATAGGTTCATTTCTCGATCCATCATTTGTCTTGTAAAGGGATAAAAAGTATGCACCTTTGAAAGATAATCAACGGACATCTTTTCACCTGCCACATCTTTCCTCTCAAGAACCTGAAATCGTGAACCAACCATGCACAAATATCAGCCATTGGATACTAAACAGAATCCAAGGAAAGCATGATATATTATTATTATTATTATTATTATTATTATTATCTACCAGGATAAAAATATAGTATTGGCCAGTATCAGGTAGTCCTGAGCAGCTAGAAAAAACACGGTTCTACTAAATGTATAATGGACAGTCTAAGCAACATTCCAAACCAATATTTCAGTCAATTGTTAGATATATATACCTTTCACAAGCACTGCACATATTTTCATGACCTAAACTTGTACGCAACTCGTTTCACTTCCAAAAGCTTCAGGACCATTTACTCACCATTTATCAGTTGTGGGGATCCCAATTACAGAAGGCAGCAATTGATCACCAGATTCATTACACAACACATTATACAAACCAAGTTTATAGCGTTTCTTTGAATTTGGTGCTCCATTTCAGTTACCAAATAAACTTGAAGAAAATGAAATGAACAAGCAATCATTATGGAAAACTTCAATGCAAAATATCCAACACATTCCAATTTCAACAAATCAATTAAAATAAGAAATTAGCACAAAAAGGGAAGAACCATTAACAACCCCTTATCAAAAACCAAAACTTTCATCCCCAACAAAGACCGTCATAAGAAAAAGACAAAATCTTTTAACAACTACCAATCCAGAGAAAGGCACCAAAACGTTACAGCAAACATCAAGATACAAAATTTACCAAAAATCAACTCCAATAACTTAAAACACAACATAATCTGTGCATATTATACCAAAAACTGAAAGTTTCAACGAACCTGAGCAACAATAGCAGCAAAAGACATTCCAAGAGGGAGAGCAACGGCATTCAAATCACCTTCCCTGAAGCGGTCACCACGCCGAACTGGAGCGATCACCACCTTAGGGTTCTTGCGTTTATAAGCAATGCGCGTACTTCTGTGCTTAGAAGGAAGAGCCGCCGAACAAAAAGAAGAAGAGGACATCATAACAACGTCTTCATCGGCTTTTTTCTTCTTCTTCTCCCTCTTCTTCTTCTTCTCCTTCTCCTTGTAACGTGTCATAATTAGGTTTCCGTTTTCAAACGGTTCTGAGAACGGAAGACTCTCCACCGTCGGATTTGAATTGGCGGTGGTGTTGGATTCTTGGGCAGGCGGAGCAGAAGAAGAAAGGCTCTCCATAGAAGAGAGGGAGGGAGACCAGGGAGCAACCGATTACATAGACAGTACCAGGATATGTAAAATCCGATCTTTCACTGAATAAACATAAAACCACAATAAATATTTAATATAGGTAATGTAAAACCCGACATTTGACAACCGATTCTAAGTCAGGCCCAGTACACCATTCACACTTAAATTTTATAAAATATATATATATATAAAACCTTAAATTTTTAAAGGACAATGTGATAAAAAAAAAATTTAAAAGACAAACATCAACTCAACCCTAAATTAAGATATTCTTAAAACCTTACGTGGCAATAATATGTAATTTGTTATTTAAGATTCAAATGATCAAAAGTGAGCACTTTTCAATTTGAGTTAAATAAATTAAATAAATTATTTTAATTTAATAATTTAATTTAATTTTATTTAATTTTAAAAATTATTAAAAAATTGATAAAATTGAATTGAGTTAAAATATTTTATTAATTTTTAAATTATTTTATTTTTATATAAAATTTATGAATTATACATATTTATATATATATAAATTATTGAATTTTATTGATTAACGGTTATTAGATTCAAATTAAAGTCAAAATCATATTAAATTACTTAAAAATTAAATAAAAATAAAAAAGCATCAAAGTCCAAACACCTATCTGTTCGAACTCAATTGAATTAGGGTGATTTAGTTCGGTTCATTTTTTCATGTATTTTAGTTCAGTTTAATTTCTAAAATATAGTAATTCAGTTAATTTGATAGTTCAATTCGATTTGAATATAATGCTTAGCCTTACAAATGGTATCTTAATTTCACTTTTATAGGGATTAAGGTATATTATGAGACTTTTATTATGGGATGAAACGTTTTAAAAATTTAGTGTATTACAAGATTTTATTGATAAAGTTATGGGTGAATTTATGTATTCAACTTTCTAAATTATTTTTGTTACTATAGCACTGGTAGAATATGAATTTATTTATTTTTCATTAAAATTTAACGCATACAAAAAAAAAATTATTCTCTCTATTATCAGCTTTGACAATTTAATTTGTTTAAATTACACTTTAATAACTCAGAATCTATTTATTTAAAATTATTAATTCATGCAATAATGTATTTTTTTAATTTAATAAATAAAATATTATCATAAATAACTTAAAAATTAAAATTAGGTCCCTTTTTGACCTTTTAATCAGTTATTTAATTTATATCATAACAAAATTATAATATTTTTTTACATATTCATTATTTATTTATTTATTATAATCTTATTTTTTATATAATGAAATAAAAAATTTTTATGTATTAATTTGATTAATAAATCACCACATGATGTATTATTATTTTAAAAATCATATTTTTTAAATAAAAACAATGAACAAATAATGAGTTTTAATTTAATAAATATTAAAAAATTGTGAAATTTTAAACTTAAATTAAATTATAAAATGGTCATTTTTCTATAATATTTTGCTCATCATATTATATTTTTATATTTTCATTTTTTATGGAAATTCACCTTTTATTACTTGATATTTAAATATGAAATTAATTGTAGGCCAGCTTTAATAATTTATAAACTAATAATCATTGCCATTTTATAAAATTAAATTTATTTTTTAAATATTTATGACTTAATTTGAATATCATAATATTTAATTAAAGACTTGAATTAAATGAAAATACTGGCGGTGATATTATTCATAAATGAGACTAAAAATCCTTTGTAATTGCTTATCTTTAATTTAATTTTTATTATAATTAATAAGTTATGATAAATTAATATCATATTATGCTTAAAGAAAGAATCATGCTGTACTGGATTAAAAATTATAATTATAATTATGCTTAAAGAATCATATTTTTCAATGGGCATATGTGTTCTCTCTAATTTTTGTTGTTGGATGACGACTACAAAATTTATGATTTTTATTTTTAAAATTGTACGCATTAAGGATAATAAAATAGATAATAAGGGGTGAGCTTAAATCGACTAATTTTTTATAATTTTTATTTTATAGATGAATATTTTTTTTATTCTATACTGTTATTTAATAAAATTTTATCAATTGAATAATAATTTTTTCTGGCATCAATTTATGTTTTACTTATATATTTAATAAATATTTAATTTTGCATATTTTTAGTTTAAAATTAGAAATTAAAATAAAATAATATAAAAATTTAAGAATTAAAAATTATATTAAATTAAAATAAAAATTAATTTGTGAAAGTAAGAGAAGAAAATCAAAGCACATGGAAACACTACTTTTCACTGTTTTTTTTTTTTTTTTTTGAATTTAGGTGAAAAATAAAATATCTCAAAATGCTTTTTGAGTATTTTTCACATAAATTTTCATATTTTTTTTATATAAAATATGAGAATTCAACCGTTAATTTTAAATAGCAAATTGTCATATTTTCGATCTTATTTTCTAGAATATTAGGGATTCAAATTGCAACTTTTTTTCTTAATAATAATTAACAAAAATATAAGAATAAGATTAAAAATAATTTTCTATTTAATATACATGTTTTATCATTATTATTTAAAAACTGAAGTATTTAGATTTACCGTTTTGCTTTTGTCATGCATTTCTCATTTTTGTCCCTATCCATTGTTTCTTTCTCCTTTGGCATCTCTGGAAGAGCAGGAACAGCTTCCCTTGTTCGAGTCCATTACAATGGCTGTCAATCATCACGGTGATTTCCTGGCAGCCCAAGCGCAATTGCATGATCCTTCAGGGAATTCAAGTCACGATAGCGAGCCTAATGGAGTCACGAATTGGATTCCTCCTGGCAAGAATGTGGTGAAAATCATGGTTAATAAACAAAGGAATGCATGGCCAGTAGATGCCGTTGCTAGGGATCAACAAAGTTTTCCATGCAGTTGGCTTCGGGAGTCTAGCTTGTAGAGAAGCCTTGATCCTGGCCAAGGCCAAAGGTTTCAGGAATGTAACCATTGAAGGTGACTCTTGGATTGCCATCAATGCAGTTCGGGACGGACCAATCCCCTTGTCCATTCATACTTATCATCTCGGATATTCAGTTTTTCTGGAATGGTTTTGAAGCTATCACTTTCTCCTTTACTAAGAGAAACTGTAATCATGCAGCTCATGTTTTAGCATCTTGCGTGCTTTACGATCAATGATTTTTTCTGCATCAACTCTTTAAAGTAAGTATATTTTGTTTCTTCTGGTTTAGCATTGTAATTCTCCTTTTATATCTGTATAATTTTTTTTTCAAAAAATTATTAAATGTATCATATGCATGTACATGATATCTCATAATCACATGAAATTTACTCAATATAAAAAAATATATATTTTTTTATGTGAGAACGAAAATACTATTTTTATTTAATAATGAGCATTCTTTCTCTCTTCCTCGCTATTTTTTCTGTGTATCTCTCTCTCTTGTTTCTCTCTCTATCAGTTTGTTTGATTTTACAAATTCATCTATATTTTATTTTGATTTTAAAAATTAATTACTTTTAATTTTATTTAATTATAAAAATTTAAAAAATGATATTATTAAATAGTAAAATTACTTGAAAATCCATTTAATTATTTTTTATTTAAATTAGTGATAAAATATTACCTTCATTCTAATTTTGATTGTTCTAAGAAAATTTGAAAGTGCTAAAAACTAAAATCATGGGAAAAAAATTGCTAAAATTACAAAAACACAAATATTTATGGTGTCAAGTGTGAGATCTGGTCCGAACTTGCAACGTAGGAAGCCCATAACATGAGAATGGGGGCCCAGGTCCATGTCTATAAAATAAGTGAATTATTAAAAATTAAATATATAAAATTAATTAATTAATTATATCGCTTATTAATATAAATAAATACTATAATTAGATAAATTTGAATAATTTAAAATTAAAATTTAATATTTATTGAGTTATATTAATATAAATTTTAATAGCATTCTTAAATTTTATATAAAATTATTAGAGTAAACAATAGATAAAATTTTTTTATAAATGTGTGACTATTAATTTAATATTTATGAAATGTTTATATAAAATTTATTATATTATTATAAAATAAAAGAATATATTTTTTAAATAATAAACATATAACTATCCACTTAATTCAATTAATTTTAATGATATTTTATGAGACGTTGGTCAATTCTCTTTGTTAACATTCTGAAAATTTTTACCCTAATTAATTGTTGAATTGACCGCGTTAATCTGTTAATATCAATTCACCGGTCCGATTGCTTGATCAACTGAGCCGATTTATAAACCTAAATCAACTTGAGGTCCGGTTTATCAATTCGATTGACGGATTGGTCCGAATTTAGTAAATATCGTAATGATCATGAATTTGGAACTGTAGACAATCATGCGTAGTTGGACTAACGACTACCCAGAAGGCGAAAATTGTTGACCCGGATCCTAGCTGGCAACCGTGGGGTCCACAAGCGAGCTCTACTCCTACTCCACTGTGCGAGTCTCAAAGAGTTTGCGTGCTTTGACTGGGGCCCAGGGCTACTAAACTCTTTCTCACTGCACCACTGCACGCCAGTCATCTTCTCTCCTCACTCGCAACTCGCAATAAAGCTAGAGGCTGAGGCTAAAAACCCCAAAACCGAAAAGCAAGCCACTGCACACAAGCTATAATCAATCCCCAAGTCCATTTTCAAGGGAAAAAAGTACACAAAAGTTAGGCATTTTGCAAAGATTTTCAAGATTCTTCTTTCTCTATCTCTCTTTCTCTCCCTCTCTCTCTCTCTCTCTCTCTCTTCTCATAATCTTATCCGCTTTCACTTTTTTGACATTATAGATTAGACCAGCTTTTTCATTTTGAAAGTGAAAACTACCCATTTGGTTTTTTTCCCCATCTGTTAATTATGGCTTTCTTGGGTGTATTACGAGTGTAATCCGAGTTTTTTTTTTTGGCTTAAATGAGTTACCAAGTTTGGGTTGTTCCTGGTGATGTGGATTTGTATGGGTGATAGATTTGTCAAGATTGATGGACACAAACACTGGTGTTTGGGTTCTGGTGTGGATGATCCTGGTGGTGCCTCCTTTTTCAAGGATCTCTGCAAATATGGAAGGTTCTTACTGGCTTCTTCTTATTTTATGTAATAATTTCTGGATTTTTGTTTTCTCTCTCTGTCTTTGAAAATTTGTCATTAGATTTTATTAAAGTGCGTGGAATTATGAATATCAGTTTTTAATTTCTGTGATGTTGACTGCTATATAGTGTTATGCTTGATGTAATGGTTGTGGTTCACTGGAATGTTATATTAGCATGTTTTTATGAGCTGAATTAGACTAGTTGTGAAAATTTTGTAGCAATTTACTGTCGTGTTGTGCAATTGAGGAATCTTTTATATGCATCTTACCTGATAATGACTATTGACTGGTATATATATTAGATTATCTTTCACGAATTGATATGTTAATTTGTTATCGATAGGACTGTCATTTTCCAATGATATAAAAGAGGTTATGTTTATTATTTTGGTTCAAATTAATTTTTTTAATCTCCTTAAAGAAGATAGTTTGTTTTTCAAGGGTAAATACTTACAATGAGAAGTTTTATAAAGGTGGTCACTTATTTTCTTTGTATGGTTCTGGTGCTTCAACTAGTCATTACCAAAGTTAAGACTTTTGACTTGTGATCTACTACGTTCTTTTGTATTTTACCTTCATAAGTTGGGAGTTTGATTGCTGTGAGCAATTTGGTTTACATTTAAATGGAGATTCAAGTGAGATTAGACTATATAGGATCAGACAAGCAATTTGTTTTCACCATCTGGTCACTTGTTCCAGGACCTGATTTAGTTGAAACATACATCTTCCTATTTTTTTTGGGTATAACCATTCTTGGCAGGGTATTTTTTGTGTAGAGAATTTAAATAACTGGGACATTACAGTTCTTTTATCCTTCAAGAGTACAGTTCGATGAATTTTTCTATAGAGCTTCTGAATTAAAAGTACAGCTGCATCTTTTATTTTATTCCCACAGCTAATCTGCACTTTTTAACTCCCTTTTTCTTATTCATCTACACTCTTCCATTTGTGATTGATGATGTTTGCATCTGAAAGCAGGTGATGCTTTGCATAACCTCCGGACAAATTTACAAGATCCTAACAATGTCCTGCAGAGCTGGGATCCTACCCTTGTTAATCCCTGTACATGGTTTCATGTTACATGTAACTATGAAAATAGTGTTATTAGAGTGTAAGCAACTTAGTTCATTAAAAAGATATGTTCAGATTTTTTTGCAAGTTTTAAAATCGTCCATGAGATATATTAAAGTATTTTTTCTTATATCATGCAGTGACCTTGGAAATGCAGCACTATCTGGCCAATTGGTCCCACAGCTTGGCCAGCTTAAGAATTTACAGTACTTGTAAGTCATTTTTGACAATGTCTATTATCTCTTCACGTGGATATTTTGCTTATTAATATTGCCAAAGTCTTCTCTTTTTCTATTCGTCTTGCATCGCTCAATTGCACTTTGTATATTCTTTATAGAAAGTTTTGCTGTTCACTGTTTTCTAGTTTCATAATACTGATTTATGAAATTTATTATTTTGTGAATAATATCTATCAATCGAACTTTTAGAAATTGTGAGTTGGCACTGCATGGCAGTAGTAGACTAGTTTCTGTCCTATTAATGAAGAATGCCTTCTTTTTTCCTATACAAAGGGAGAAAGGGAAAAAGGGAAAAAGAATGATAAATAAATATGAATAGATGGAGGTTTTCAAGTCTATGGTTTATTTCCTTAGTTATATCTGATGTAAAGTTGCTAAACGGAGGATCTTGCAACCTTTTCAGCCTAAAACTAATTAATAACAAATCAATCGACGATTAGTGGTAAGTTGAATTTTAATTATTAAAGTTCGCTATGCTTTCAAAGGAATTGATTTTCCAAATGGAGCGAAAGCTGTTGTCTCTGGGCATAATTATTATGATACATCTAAAAGCATTTATTGTATTTTGTGTATATTCTGAGGTCATCAATAATAGTACTGCAATTATTACACAAAACTTTGATTAATTGAATATTATTACACACATTAAAGAAGAAAATGTATTAAAACTATGTTTTCAAGCATTTGTGTTGGCATTCTAATGGTGACAGGCTATAACTGTGCACCTGGGAACACTGGATACTTGTGTACTTTCTGAGTTTTATGTCCTGCATATTGCATGATTATCAATGAGCTATAAGATTTTGTATGATTATCAATGAGCTATAAGTATAGATTAAATTCGTTATGGGATTTTTTGTTAAAGTTATGAAAAGACAAAACTATCAAAATAAGTTGTAATCATATTTTTGCTAGGCATTTTCTGATTTAATGTTAACAAAATTGATTGCTTTACTTTTCAAGCTTTGCTCAAACTCAAAAGCTTCATTCTGGGCCTGGGGCTGATTTGGTGATGTAGAACCCTAGGTTCTTGCATCCAAATAGTTTAATTCAATAAAAAAAACTAAATATGGAGGCTAAAACTTATGTAGAGAAACAAAATAGAAATTTCTAAACAACCCTACTAAAAATATAAAAATTTACTAAACAATCTTAGGTATAAATGAAGAATAAAAAAAAAAAATGCGCTAAGAGACCCTTCTTTCCAAGACAGGCTTGGGTCATGGTTAGGACTTGGGCTATGCTTCTGAGGAGAATATGAATTTGCCTTGTCCAAGTTATACACAATTGCGTACAAAGAAGTGGTTATATCCATGCACATGCACATATACTATGCTTTCTTTGGTATTACTTATCAGGCAATACTTTCTTTTTTATTGTTTTTACCTATTTTATTGGTGCACACTCATTGTCTTATGGCAGGGAACTCTATGGCAACAATATAAGTGGACCAATTCCTAGTGATCTTGGGAATCTAACAAACTTGGTGAGCTTGGATCTTTACATGAATGGTTTCACTGGTCCTATTCCGGACACATTGGGCAAACTGACGAAACTGCGTTTCCTGTATGAATATACATCCTCTATCTTATGCTACGCAATTGTTTTTCTTTTGGAATTTGTTTTATATTTATTTATTCATATTCAAAACACTTCATTTATCAATAGATGCAACTTACCACAAAGTTTAATTTTGTTTATGAATGCGTAGCAGTAGCACCATAATTATGTGGAACTTCACCCATGAGCAACAGTATAAAGCAAACCCCAAACTTGTTATATATTGAAGGCAGGGGTGGGGTACTGGGGTTGCGGATGGTGTTAAAGTCTGAGTCCTATCCTTCCTCTGCATTGAAGTTGATATTCTTTGCATATGATGCCATGACTAATGAATGATAGAATATCAAGCAGCTACTGGATTTCACTAGTTGCAGGTTTAAATATCTATGAGGATGGTAAAAATGAATAATGTCTTGTTCCAGGAAGACTGTTTGAGAGTTGATTTGGAATATCCACATGGTAGGCTAGTTCCAGGCTTCCAGTAAGAAAGTTTGCTATTCGCGTGCTGCATCTTTATTAGATATCTTTTGTATCCTCTAGCATCATGAAAAATAAAACAGTCAGTTTGAGCTTGATAATTTTTAAGGTGGTAAAAATATTCCATTTATTAAAATTTGATGGGGAATTTATTGCAGACTTCATTTGCTTGCAAGTAGTAGGCAAAATAGCACATAAATAGTTGCATAAGGTCTTTGAGCTGGACTGATATACTTTCCGAATTGTCATCCAAATGATTTTATGAATTGTGTTATCATCTGTGACAATGGAAATTCTTTTAGTGGTTGTTAGTCCCCCAAGGTCACATTCAGCCATCTGCTTTCTTAAAATTCAATGCACTTTTGTCTTCTCTTATTATCTGAATGTGCATGTCTGTATTATGTCTTCTAATTCCAGCAGGGTTCTACAATTATATTTATATGTGAAAATGATGAATGGAACTTAACATTGTTTTCTTGGTATGTATATGTAAGGATAGTCGACTCAACAACAATAGCCTGTCAGGTTCAATACCTTTGTCCTTGATTAATATCACTACACTGCAAGTCTTGTAAGTGCCTAGATAAATTCAAATTTCTTCTTCATTTTCTTGAGCCATCAGTTTTATCTTGGCAATAATGATGTGATATTGACCTTTTATAATTTTGTTGGCAGGGACTTGTCAAACAATCGTCTATCAGGACCTGTACCAGATAACGGATCCTTTTCACTATTTACACCCATCAGGTTTTCTTATAATTAATATTGTATTTGTCTTGTTTGACTAGCTTGGACAAATTAGTTATTTGTTGATTAACCTTTACAGCTTTGCAAATAACTTGGATCTATGTGGGCCGGTTACTGGAAAGCCTTGCCCTGGATCTCCACCATTTTCTCCGCCACCTCCATTTGTTCCAACATATACAGCTCCTTATCCTGGTAATCTCTTATACCAATAATTTAAAGGAAAGGACTTAGTCCTATTACTGTGTACTGGACTGATTTTTAAATCTGTAGCCAACTTTTCTTTTGATGAAGAGACAACATGGAGATATTTTGAACATAATCAACTTAAATAATGACGCTGTAGCAGCCACTGTTCTACTAATAGCAGTAAACAGACTACAAAATGCCTAAAAATATTATAATATGCATTGAATTTCAATATAATTTTCCTAGTAAAGCTAGTTTCATCATTGGCAACTGGAATTTCCTATTAAAATAGTGGTTTGCTTTGCTGTTTGTTGAAATCATCTGATAGGATGAGTACTGTTCTAACCATGCATGAGAGGACTCAACTGTATTATGATTTCAGGAGAAAGTAGCCCCACTGGAGCGATTGCTGGGGGAGTGGCTGTTGGTGCTGCTTTATTGTTTGCTGCTCCTGCTATTTGGTTTGCGTGATTGAAGCGAAGGAAGCTACCAGAGCTTTTCTTTGATGTACCTGGTTTGTATTTTAAATTCAAAACTGATTAGCTCTGATGTTTGGAGCTAGAATGTGCTTTGAGCTGTTACTCTCCCTTCAGGTGAGGAGGACCCTGACGTTCACTTGGGACAGCTTAAAAGGTTTTCTTTGCGAGAACTGCAGGTGGCAACTGATAGTTTTAGCAACAAGAACATTCTGGGCAGGGGTGGATTTGGTAAGGTGTATAAGGGGCGCTTGGCTGATGGCACTTTGGTGGCTGTAAAAAGACTTAAAGAGGAGCGGACTCCAGGTGGGGAATTGCAGTTTCAAACAGAAGTGGAAATGATCAGCATGGCTGTGCATCGAAATCTCCTCAGACTGCGTGGTTTTGCATGACGCCTACTGAACGGCTGCTTGTTTATCCATACATGGCTAATGGCAGTGTCGCATCATGTCTCAGAGGTACTGCTTGGTTGGCTTTCGCTTGATTTTAGTACCATGAACTGATTTTTTTTTTTTTAATAAATCAAACTAAGAAATCCAATCATTTTAAAAAGAACCTGGTTTGGGGGTATACTGCTCGTCTTTGGTCAAAACAAATACTCTATGAGAATTTGGCCGAAAATAATACCTATTTTCAAAATTGATGCTTTGTGCTGTGGTTTAACAAAGGTTTTAAATCACAGTTGTGGTACAGAGGTGTTGCATTTAAAGTTTAGCAATCGTGGTTATTACTATTATATGATCCTTTTAAACACTAGCTTGCAAGAAGAGGAGGAGGAGGAGGAGGAAGGGGTGGGTTTGGTGGTGTGGAGAGGGGAGGGGAGGTGTATTCTAAATCATGCTGTTGGTAACAAAATAGGTCTGTAACAGCCTTAATGTAACGGTAACAGTTCGTCATTGCAAATTTTTTTGAAAAATTTTTAAAATTCATGCAATGAATAGATATGTAAAGATATAATTAAAATTATGATATACAACTAATAATAAGCATAATAACAACAACAACAACTACAACAACAAAGCCTTAATTCCAAACTAGTTGAGGGTCGCCATACGGATATTTTTTGCCATTTAGCTCTGTTGACTCCAAATAACAGGCATAAATATATCAAATAAAGACGTTAAATGCATTTGATGATCTAAGCTCAAGACTTAAGTTCATGATCAAGAAATATATATTTAAAGATATAACTAAAACTAAGATACACAATTAAGTATTGATTTGCCCCCCTTCACTTCTGATAAAACTTTTCTATTTGATGATCTAAGCTCAAGAACTCAAGCATGCCTAAAGAAAGGAAGTTTCACTTGATAAAATTGAGAGAAAATGGCTAGAGAAAGTGAAAGTGTAGTAAACTGAATGAATAAAGCCAACACTGTGTCTGCCCAAAAAAAAAAAAAAAAGAAACTCTAGCTGCTGCCTGATGTGAAGACTGTCGGTAATGGTCTTTACCATTACTTAGCGGCCGTAATGGCTTTGACACATCAAATTTTGAAAATGCCCTTATTTCAAGGCTGTAACAGCAATGGCATTGGTAGGTTAAAATACCTGTAAATAATAGCTGTTATGTAATGTTGTTTTTTAAGACCATGGATGTAGCGTAACAGTTGTAATGAAAAAGTGTAACAGGGTGTAAAGGCTGTAATGGACCAGGACCAGTTCACCTGTGATTTCCAAATATCTTTATCAAAACAGCCTGTAACATAATGGCAGATGAAAAACTGATGCATTATGGCTGTTATTTAAAACCCTGGTTTCAAAATGAATGTCTGGGTGATATTTTTTATAAAGGCTTGATGCATATTATGCATTGTTTTTAATTCGAAAATATATTATAATAAGTTAACAACCATTACCCCTTAAGCCTTATGCAACCGCATTGATATACTCTTTTATATGATTTTCGTAATAACATTGAGCTTTCATACTAACTTACTGTTTTTTCTGGTTTTATGCCTCTATTATATTAATTCAGTTATGTTAATCTAGGATTGGGATCTTATAAAAAAATGATTCTTTGCCTTGTGCAACTGGAGGACATGTAATCTTTTTGATTTATTCTCATAGAACGCCCGCCATTAGAAGCCCCTCTTGATTGGCCGACAAGGAAGAGAATTGCATTGGGGTCTGCAAGAGGGCTTTCTTATTTACATGATCATTGTGATCCAAAGATTATTCACCGTGATGTAAAAGCTGCAAATATATTGTTGGATGAGGAGTTTGAGGCTGTTGTTGGTGATTTTGGGTTGGCTAAACTAATGGACTACAAAGATACCCATGTTACAACTGCTGTACGTGGGACCATCGGACATATTGCTCCAGAGTATCTCTCTACTGGAAAGTCATCAGAGAAGACTGATGTTTTTGGTTATGGCATCATGCTTTTAGAGCTGATCACAGGGCAGAGAGCTTTTGATCTTGCAAGGCTTGCAAATGATGATGATGTTATGCTGCTTGATTGCAATGCACTGACCACCTTCCTACATTTTATTTCTCTGAAGCTTTATTATCTGCTTGTTACTGCATGAAGCTAATGAAGTTATTTATTTATTTATTTTATCTAAGTATCATTTGACTGTTCCATTTTATACAATGATAATATTATTGTTTAATGCATGGATTCTGTATACTTGTCTTGTTTTATACACAAATGGATTTATGATGGCTTTGGTCTGTTATAACAGTGACCTTTCCTCTTTCTTACTGTTCCTTTTGACTTCTCTTGTTTCAGCCAAACACTGATAAAATTTGAATTTTTGAAAAATTATCATCAGTAATAAGTGATTGTTGTTTTTTCCTTTGATTGTTCAGCCGTGTTTTTGCTTCTCTTTGTGCTTTAATTTGGCCAATCTCGTTTTGGTCTGATCAGGAATTGTAGTGACATCTAAAGGCAAAGCTAAAGGCATGACTACGTATGTGATTTGTAACTGTTGGATCATATAATTTTATCATCTTAATTGGATCATTGAATAGCTGTTGGTTCCATTGCCATAACTGATGATTTAGGGAATTAGGATTGATTTGGTAAATTGCTTATGAAATCCCTATAATTTTGAGGTCTAGTATTCGTTCTTCTCAGTGATGATAGTTCGCAGTTTTGAACTGTCCCATACACTGTGATTTGTTTACATATATACACATAAACAACGTACTTAAATAGTTCAGTGGTCATGGGGTGCCCACATGGGCATAAACTATAGCTAACCTTCTTAGTAACCTACTTCAAGTCTTGATTTCTTTTTTGTTTGTATCATTAAGATTCATGCCTGTAGTAGCATACAGCCTATGCTTCATAGCTGGCAAGAAGCAGAGAATTAGTGATTGCCTATGCCACTCTCATTTTAGTAATGCTGAGCTCTAAGGATTTTTCCATCCTTCCTCCAGATCTGAGGTTTTTCACGTAATTAACTATTCTGCAAGTTTTGCAGGTTAAAGCCCTTCTGAAAGAGAAGAAGTTGGAGATGCTGGTTGATCCAGACCTGCAGAAAAATTATGTTGACACTGAGGTAGAGCAGCTAATACAAGTAGCATTGCTATGCACCCAAAGCTCCCCGATGGAGCGGCCTAAGATGTCGGAGGTTGTGAGAATGCTTGAAGGTGATGGACTAGCAGAAAAATGGGAGGAGTGGCAAAAGGTAGAAGTGGTCCGACAACAGGTTGATTTAGCCCCATCCCGGAGCTCCGAATGGATCCTTGACTCGACTGAGAACCTCCATGCCGTAGAATTGTCTGGTCCGAGATGATGCTACTTTATAGTAGATATCAAAAAGAAAAAGAAAAAAAAAATTTCGTTTACTCTTTTTCATCTTTGAATATCATTTCTTTTTTCCTGCACACTTTGTTGTCAGCTAATGCCAATGTAGTGCCTGTTGGAACGTAAATTACAATTTTTGTATATCAATATACCTCCTACTAGCTGTTGCCCTATGCTTTTTCTTAATTTTGTAGTATTGACATGGTTCTTCAGACTTCAATAGCAAAAAATTTGTACGATGACCAATGAAAATCTACCCTGTGCATCGTGGGGTTCATGTTCTTTTTTCTTGTATTTAAAGACGAGTTTTGTTGGATTGCATAAAGGAAAAGGGCAAGGCCAACTCCCGCTGCGTAACCCATAGTTTTACATTACCCGGTCCGTGCCTTATTGAATAAAAAAAAGAGTTGAAAAAATTCATTTCCTGCGTGTCTTCTCAGATTATTTTTCTAGCTAAAAAGACACGTAAGCCAAAAAGTGTCCAAAAAAAACTCCAACACAGACAAATTATCTTTGTGATTACACAGCTCCGACAGCTGTCACGCCCAATTAAAACCCCGCAAAATCTCAGCACTCATCTCTTCAATTCCCACGTGTTTTCTCATTCTCCACCCTTTTTTTCCCTCCTTTTATTTATTTATTTATTTTTGCCTTTCACTGTCTGTCGTCTTCCTCAACTTACCTCTCCTTTGCTTCCACACCACAAAGCCTTCGCTCACTCTCTCTCTCTCTCTCTCTCTCTCTCCGAGAAATCATGAGAATTAAGATTTGGATTTGATCAGCTTCTTCTGGTTTTTAGGTTTCAAGAGTAAAAATCTCCATTGATGGCTTCTGTTATTGCCTCTACTAGACCTCACTTTCCTCTGTCCACAAACCACTCCTAAACACAGCCTTTCTTTCTCTAGATTTCCTCTTTCTTTTAACCAGCGTAAGAGCGCTTTCCTCCTCCGCACTCGAGTTCGGTCTGTTAGAGAAGACAGTGTGGTGATTGAAGAGAGGGAGCGTGAATTGTTGAAGGAAGTGAATGGAAATGGGGCTGCTTCTACTAGTACTTCCGATAACTATGGTTTAAATGGATCGTCAATAGG